>NC_135485.1:146060558-146088058 GCF_052094955.1 Ictidomys tridecemlineatus | reverse complement strand
CACCCAGGAGAGGGAGCAGGCAGCCTGGCACACACAAAACTGAACCGTTTCTCTCCTGGGTGGTGCTCCGGGGCTGGAGCACAGGACACTGAGCCTGCCCTGTCCCCCTCCTCATCATCAAGTGCCATCACCTTGTCCCCAGAGGCTCCGCGGGGCCTTCCCCTGACACCAGGCACATTGACACTCAGGGAGGAGGCACTTCCGTCCTTTCCTCTGGGCTTCCTGAGGTCCCTCTGCAGAGGCTGTAAACACGGGGCCTTAGTTTCTGCCCCCCTTTTCTGGGTGCCGTTGTCTGTCTGCAGTCTCCCCAGGCATCTGGTGATCTGTCACGGCCAGGGTGGCTCTGCCCAGGGATGGCTATGCCCTGGCCAAGTGGGGCTCCTCTCAGGTCTTAAAGGGGGAGGCCCTTTCTGTCCCCAGGTCATACACTGACGGTGCTGGGACCTACGGCCACATCCTTTGTGGCCAGCAGCTTCCCCCACAGCTCCATGGCCAAAGGGGCTGAAGGCAGGCCGAGGCCAGTCCTCTCTGGCCATCGTCTGCATCCCAGGCAGCTTCCTGTTTGTTGTTTTTCTGTTTTCCCGGCCCAGGGCCTGTGCCTGACCCACAGAGGGACGAGTGCGGCTGCCGGGGCCCGGGGAGACCAGTGCCCGCCCGCGGCCCTGCTGCACTGCCTCGAGAGGGTGGAAGCCTTTCTTTTTTAGCCCTTTCTCCGGGCGTCACGCAGCCTGGCACGGACAGTGGCTTTTGTGTCTTCAGCTCAGTTCCTGACCATTCAGACCCTCATCGTGCCGCTGCCCAACGCCTGTCGCACAGACGCCTTCCTCCTGCTTCACCCGAGAGATCAACTCCACCCCAAGATCATGAGTGATCCACAGAAACCAGCCAAAGGCCACACCTTTCTCCTAGACAGGCTCCTCCCTGTAGGTGCCATTCAGCCAGGATCTTTCCTCCCCAGGGACCACGAGTAAGATCAATGTCTTCCTTAAAGGGCCAGTAACAAACAGAAAAGAACCACAGAGACCTGTCCAGAGAGGACCCTGAAACCACGCCGACAGACAGAACTTTCAAACAGAGGGACTTAGCAAACCACATTTCTTCCACTCACTTTACCGCCATAAGGCCAATCTCAACTGCAAGGTTGTACAATAACTCACAAAGCCATTCAGAGGCCCGACTGTTACAGTAAAACAGCACCTTTTTCTTAGACAGGTTTTACCTATAGGTGGCCCTGTCTGCCAAGGTCTTTCCCAAGAGACTAGGACCAGCTCTACATTGCCCATGTCTTAAAGGGCCAGTAACAGATCCCAGCAAAACACAGACAACCAGAGGCAATTCCTGAACCTCAGGCCAACAAACGGCTGGGACCCTAGAATAGACCAAAAGGGAGTAAAATCCGTAGTTTTCCTCGTCCTGCTTAACTGCGACCCTACACCAGCAGCATCAAGATGTCCCCTCAAAGAAGGAACCAGATGTGTGGTTCAAGTGTCTCAGTGTGCACACAGCGGGACTTACCTGATGGCCAAGGGTGTTGAGACCTACTGAGCTGGGTTCCTTTGTCAGAGTGGACCCAGATGGAGCCGTCTCAACCATTCACCGGGAGAAGCCGGGAGTCTCCTGAAGCAGGGGAGCTGTGGCAGCTCTGGGCTTGTCCCTCGGTCCCTCCCTTTACTCACAGGAATAGCCCCTGCAGTTGGACCTGAAGCCAACCCACTGTCCCCTAACTATCCAGCCGTCGGCTGGCCACCCGCGCACCAGCCACGGGGCAGCCTCAGCGCGGCAGTGGGGCTGCTTGGAGAGCCAGGCCTGCCCAAGAAGGCCACACAGGGTCGCTCTCAGGCGCCATCTGGGTTGCCAACCTGTTACCGGAATCTCCAACCTTGTCCCTGGGCCCATCCAATAATGAGACGCAGCTCCAGAGGGTCTCTATGGGGACCTCCCTCAGTGGTGGCTCTGCCACCCCAAACCGTGTGCTGTGAAATCCCTGCAGTGGGTGGCGGCCTGTGCCGGGTCCTTGTCGCTCCACACCTGCAGGACTGGGCAGAGCCCGAGGTGGAAACACGTCAACGGAGGTGTCAATCAACATGATCTCCTTCTTTCAAGACCCAAATCCTCTCCACAGTTTTCCCAATTTGGGTTCTTTTTCAGAGAATGAGAAATAGCCCTTTCCACATTTTATCATTACTCTGGGTGGGATGGCTAGTCTAGTAGGAACTACTCCACCTCCCAGAACCAAAGCTTCACCATGGAATTCTGACCATCTCTCTACCATAGACGGTCACGTTGTGCCGAATCATGGATTCTCACTTGGTGCTTCTCTCACTTGACTTCTCTTCCCCCCTGCAGAGGTGGGGATTGAACCCAGAACTTTGTGCAGGCCACGTGAAGGGTGTCTGAGCACTGCAGAGCACTGTCCCCTCTCTTGTCTAGCCTTGAAGGTCTTTAAATTCATGTTTAGAGATACAAATAAAAACCAGTGCATTGCCAGTTCTAGATTATGGATGAACATGGCAAATAAGAAATAAAGATGCATTATTGCCTTAATTTTTTTTCTTTATTAAAATGAACAGCAGGTGCGGCCGCCCTGGCCCTCCTCACTCCTTCAGGAGAGACTAAGGAGGGAGAATCTCCTCAGTTCAGCCCAAATGTGTCCCCCTGTGAGGCGCCAGGCATTCCCAGTCAGAGGAAACCAGGGGCGAGGTGGCCGGCTGTTGTGTGTACCAATCAGCACGTGACAAAACATGTTTCCTGATTGTGGAAGAAAACATAAACAGTGCAGATAACCCGGGACCCCCGACCCGGGACCTTTGACTCAGTGAACCCCTTCCACCTGGTTAGATCTGCTGCCTTCTCCGTGTTGACCTGGCCTTCCCGGGGGGGGGGGCAGTGCAGGAGGGGACTGTGCACCTGACCCCACCTGCCATCTACCCTCCTGTCTTCTGTGGATGTCCAGCCGGGGAGGGGGCGCTGCACGCCTCCACTTCATTTAACCTGGGGTTGGACGAGGATACTCTCTATTTTTAAATAGAAATTGTTAAAGGTGATTTTAAAAATTGTGAATCTATTAATTCAGGATTCTTAAGTTATAAGTGACAGAACACAGCTGAATTGACTTAAATGTAAAAGGGGACTCACTGTCCCACATAGTCAGGTTGGTGGGAGTCCTGGGCAGGATCTGGGCCCTCGGGGAGGGCCCTTGCACTCTGCTCTGTGCTCAGAAGAATGGTTGGGGGGACGGGCAGCAGCAGGTGCTCGCCCCAGCCTGGCCTCAGCAACTGAAGAGGTCATCTCTGGGGCTGGAGTTACATTCCCACCCGCAGCTGGGGTGAGACCAGCCCCAGGGGCTGCGAGTTGCCGGGGAAAGAGGAAGGAGAGTAGACGTAAGGCGGACGGAGGCGGAGGCTGGGGCTTCTACTGGCTGCCATTGCTCCTCCACAGAGAAAAAGGAGTCGCTCCTTAGAAGTAGAAGCAGCGAGGCTAGACCAGAGGGCCGCGAAGGCAGAGGGACGCCAGGTCATCCTGGATCGCCGGACACGTGTTGGAGGCTGCGTTGGGGAGAGCTCCATCATGCAGACAGCGATGCTGGACTCTGGAAAGAGGGGACCCGGTCAGAGGCAGTCATGGAAGAGGTTGATTAAAATGCCACACCCCCCACTCTTTCCTCTCACTGACTCCTTGGGCTACGAAATGGAATGGGCATCGACACACGATTCAGTGAGGCCAAGTTCGTGGAGAGGAGGCTCTCGGTGGTGGGCCCTCTGTCTGGAGAGACTCCCCACGCAGGATGCGGCGCATGGGAATTCCACGCGCGCCGTGTCCCTAGAGGCAACAGAAGTCAGAAGACAAGCTTGCTCCTGGGCAGGGGATGACACCGTGCAAGGCACTCCCCTGCCACAGCTCACGTCGTCCCTGTGAGCACCTGCACCAACCGCAGCAGGGCCACTTGTCACCATGACCTCACACACCAGGAAAGCCCCAGAGCCTTCAGACTCCTCTGAGTGAAAGACGGAGGCTCAGGCACCCGGCTCAGGGAGCAACGGGGACTCTGGCTACATTCAGCTCACTCTGCCAGGTCTTCTGCTGTGTCCCCTCAGGGGCGGCTGCTGTATGCACAGGCCAGCAGTGTCCCAGAAGAGGTCCCACCCTCCTGTCACCCTTCCTCCCGCTGCTTCGCAGGTCCTGGCGCTGGGGCTGCCTGAGGGCTGCCCTGGGCAGTGGGAACCTCTGTGGATCCAGCAGGGAAAGCGCTGGGTTCTCCAGGAGGGGTGGCAGCGTCCTCTGGGACCCAACAGGGTGCGTCCACGTGGCTTCACTAGGTGGCAGCAAGTCCTCTCCTTTTAAAGAGACTTGACGGTCGAGGTGAGGAGCTTCTGCTGGGAAACACAGCCGTGGTGCTCACAGCAAGGGCACGTGGCCAGCGTTCCCTGCCACACGCTGTGTCTGTGGCCCTGGTGGCCGGGGGTCACCTGCCAGGCTTTCACCTCCAGTCACACTTCTGCTTGGACGCACAGAGCCCACTTCCCCAGGCAGCTGTCTCGGCCCCTCTGCCTGCCTCCTTCCCTTCCACACTCTTCGTGTGACCAGCTCGCATCTCCTCTCTCTGCAGGACGGTGGGATCCATCAGCAGACGTAAACATGTTCATCCCTCACAATGACGCTTTCCCCAGGGGCCCTGCAGGGAGGGGCTGGTTCCAAGCCAGTCAATGGTGGAAGGGAGGCTTACTAGAAGTCTGGACTCCCTGCACACAGGTCCTCCCCGGAAACACGCTCTGTGGGGGGCTGCCCTGGGGCAGGGTGGTTGGTGGCAGGAGGCCGAGGTCCTCGTGGTGTGCGGGGACACATAGGGATGCAGGGTACACAGCAGTAGCACAGATTTGCTCCCCTGAGCCCTCTTGAAGCTGTGACGTCTCAAACGCTAGCTCCTTTAGGTCAAGTTGGCTTAAAGAGAATCAAGTTGTGACTTAAAAGGAAACAATCTCTATAAAATGTAACAAATGTATTCATGTCATGGGAGCAAACATAACCCGATTTTCATATTAGAAAAGTTAATAGTTAACTCTAACTCCACTATGATAATAAAATCAGTCTTTTCCCCAAATCTTCTTCTTACTTTAAACATAGACCTTTTTTAACGTCACTTTTTAAAAATATTTTTTTAGTTGTAGATGGACACAAAGCCTTTATTTTATTTATTTTTAATTTTTATTTTTGTGTGGTGCCAGGGATTGAACCCAGTGCCTCACACATGCTAGGTAAGCGCTCTCCCACTGAGCCACAGCCCTGGCCCCTTAACATCACTTTTATAGAAAAATAGTTTTATTTTTCTAAAATAACTTTTTTTCAGGAAAAAAAAAGTCTTAGGCTGCAGACAGAGTTGGCCTCGCCGGGTCCCTGGGTGCTCTCCCTCAGTCCTCCGATGGCAGCCCCCCCTGCTGGGTGCTTGATGACATCCAGCACCTGGGGCGGGCAGCCTGGCCAGACCCCGCTGCACACGTGACCAGCCAGCCCTTGGCCTCCAGGAGGGGCTGGCCACACTCCCGCCCAGCCGTGCTCCAGGCTGCGCAGGGTCTGGCTGAGTCTGGGCTTCCCCTGAATCCACAGCCCCGTGTGGCTGTCCCCTCCTGCTTCCCCAGGCCCCTGCTGATTTCCCTGGGAGCAGCTCCCTCAAAAATCACCAGAATCCTTGGTGTGCACTCTCTTGAGAAACCAAACAAGGACACTTTACTGTCCCTACAGCCTCTGGTTTGTGAAAGTGGTCAGGATCAAAATGGAGTCATTTTGGTCAACTTCACATGGAAGAATTTGGTTGTAGGCTCGGAAACCGTCAAGGTGTTTCTTGTGCAGTGAAAGAACATTAAACATTAAAAACCATAAAAATGATTTTGCTAAAAGTTTAATATATGGTAAAATGTTTCCACGTTTTCCGAATTTCCAACTGCTGAAGGCCAGTTTCAAAAATAAAGAAGAGCTGTCGTCGCATCTAATAAGAGTGGGGCAATTTGCAGAGGGTACAAGGTGCCAGGGATCAGGAGAAGCTCCAAGGGGGTCGCGTAGGAGGAGGAGGCGGTGCGTGTGGGGAATCAGGGCTCCGAGGGCTCCCGAGTCCAGGCGCTGCGCTAGGTGCCAGGTGCCAAGCAGTGAGCCAGCAGCCGCCAGTGGAGCCGTGTCTGGGGGAGACCGTGACAACCGACAAGGGAGAGGCCACGAGTGGCCAATGGGGTGAGGAGCAGGTTTGCTGGGGGTTGAAGACCCGGCGCAGGGAGGTCCTGAAGGAAGGGGGCACAGGAGTGGAGACAGGAAAGAGCAGTGTGAGGCTGGCTGAGTGGAAGGGGAGTAGGAGGAGGCTTCGGAGCCCCGTTCAGCTCAGGCCTTCCCCCACACGACGTGGGAGGCCCTGGAAGGCTCTGAGCTGAGGGCCGAGTGCGGCTGGATTTTAACGGCCCACCGGTTTGCTTCCTTGCATGTAGGTTTTGGTGACAGACAGGGACAAAAGCAGGAAAACTATTTAGGAGCTGTTGTGATCATCTGAGTGGGAGATTGGGCCACAGTGAGCAAGCACAGGTGGCTGTCAGCATGAAGTGATTGGATTCTGCAGTGTTTTGAGACAGAATCAACTGACTTTGGTGATAACTGGACTCAGCGTGTAAGAGGAATGCCAAGGAAGACGTTAATGAATACGTCTTGCGTCCTGTGTTCAGTTCAATTTTGCAAATGTTGGTTTTCTACTCTGCGTCTCTGGCTGCGTATGGGGCACGGCACCAGCAGGATGCAGGCCTCCCTGCCAAGAGCCTGTGCTCTGGAGAGAGGCGGACATGCCAGTAGACACAGACCCACGTTAAGTCTAAGGATCAAAGTGTGCCCGAGTTCTGACAGTGGGGCTGCCACTGTCACCGTGAGACTGGGATGGAAGCCATTCTGCCGGTGATGGGCGGAGGAGGGTTTCCTGGGTGTTCTGAGGCGGGTGGGGTGCTCCGGGAGAGGACCCTGCAGGAGGGAGGCCCCAGGAGGGAGGCGGCACGTCCTGGAAGCACATTGGGTTGGCTGGGATGACCACACAGCAGGGAGAAACGGCGCTGGGTAGAGCGGATGACGGTGGGATTTGGGGTCCGATCCTGCCTGGACCTTGCTTGAAAGACAGCAGGGACAGGTTTTGTGCTTTGAGGCAAACCTCTCACCACACTGCCCTGGCTGGCCTCCAGCTCCTGGCTCAAGTGATCTTCTGCCTCAGCCTCCCAAGTCGATGGGACTACAGGTGCGTGGCTACACCTGGCTCAGAGAAGGTTTCCAATAGGGATTCTTGTGATCAGAATAAGTTTTATAAACTTATACAACTTAAGCATAATAGACTCATTAAACTTATAAGCTCAGTCTGGCAGCATGTGGAAGTAGTCAGAGAAGGGAGAGGCCAGAAACAGCTGGAGGTCACTGTAACCATGGCAGCGAGGGGGTGGCACCTGCCTGTAATCCCAGCACAGCAGGAGGATCACGAGTTCAGGGCCAGCCTCAGCCACCTAGGGAGACCCCCCCACACACACAGGGCTGGGGATGAAGTTCAGAGGTAAAGTGCCCCTGAGTTCAAACCCCAGTACCAAAAAAAATAAAAAGGAGAAAGCTGAGAGCCTGGATGGAGTCTAGCAGAGGAGGGACTGGGGGCTGGGGACCCAGTGCTTAAGTGAATGAGGAGGGAGCAGACTGCAGGCCGGGGACGCTGTCCCATCCACCAGAGCCAGGAGTCTTGGAAAGTGAAGGCCTTGGAAGAGGAAGGAAGTGGTGGGGTGGTCCGGCCATGTGGACGTGGAGGGCTCCAGAGGTGGAGATGTGTGGAGGTTTCAGAGAGCCTGGGTGGACTGTGGGACGGGGCCGAACACGGGTGCTGAGCATCAAGGTCAAGGTCCCGGGAAGCCGCAGTGTGGGAATCTGCCCCATGGGGGGCACCAAAGTCACCTGGGATGGTGGCAGACGTTGGGTTCAAGGGAAGGAGCGTGCCTGGTGCTGGCTGAACCTGGGGCAGTGAGCAGGATCTGACATCACTAAGCAGAACAGGACTGGGAGCCCCTGGAAGGCGTGCACAGGAGCCTGTGAGCCAGGTGCCCCTGGGCACCAGGAGTATGCTGTCGCTCCTCCGGGGCCTGCTGTTCATGTGGGAGGGCTGCTGAGACCCCCGAAGGCTGGGACAGGCAGTGGACAGTGTGTGTCGGTGGTCATAGGCAAGGAGAGAAGCTCGTCTTCACCAAGGACTTGTAAAGTCACCTGCTCCAGAAACCAAGAGCCGTCTTTTCTGTCCCACCGAGACTATTTGCATTAAGGTTTCCAGGGAATCACAACAGACGGTTGTACTGACCGCACAGTATTTAATATGATCAGGTCTTAAATAAGAAGACAGGAGCATAAACAATTAAAGTGAAAAATATAATAAATAATCATTAAGTTATAAAGTACATAGTTTATATTAAAACTAAATTCTCAGATGCAAATGTAAATACAGAAGAGCAATAATATAGAATAATAATGCCACAATTTTATACAAGAGTCCAGAGAAGACAGTTTCACCTAAAATAGTCAAAATTCAGATTGATCTTCCTTGAACTCCAGGACCCACAGCAGAGCTTCCCCTCTGTGCCTTTCCTCTCAGGACCTTTTTCTGTTCCTACAAATGGTATTGGGATCACGCTGAGCACCGGAGCATCAGGCTCTGCTGGAGTTGCGCTGCGAGGCTGGTCCCTGCTCCTGCAGGAGCGCCCAGAACTCGAGAGACTCACGTGGCCACAGCTCTGCAGAAGAGAGCAGCCCCTGGGGACTGAGTCCAGCGCCCTGGATGTACACAAGGAAGTGGAAATCCTCCGAGTTAACCAGTGCCCACGGATGCAGGTGTCCCGCGTCACTGTCCCCAGGTGAGCGGTGATGTCTGTGGTTCTCCTCCGTCCCCTCTGGACGGGCTTCCTGCAGAGGGCAGCACTGCCTCCTCTCCTGGCGCTGGGGCTGTGCTGAGCCTGAAGGTCAGGGTCCTCAGCCAGCCCCGAGAGTCCTGCTCACTTTTCGAGTGAAGAGCCTGGCCAAAAGGGCTAGGACAGATCCTCAACAGTAAACACACCAAAATAAATACATTAAATAGAACATCACAATGTCCAGAAGTCAGCAAGTATAAAGCCCGAACCCAAACACAGTCCGGGTCTCTCCCGCGCTCCAGGGGGGCTGCATCCCTGGCCCCTGCCACTCTTGGCTCTGCCCAGCAGCCTGGGTGGCACCCCGGAGGCTCAGCAGGCTGCTGTGGCCATCCCAGGCCACGCTCCCACAGTCCCTCGGGATGGCATATTCTAAAGGCTTAGAAAAGTGACTCATTTCTGACTATAAAGCACTTGAAGGAGCTTTCAGGAAAGAACCATGCTGGACGCACCTTTCCAGTCTGAATCTGTCTGGAAAACACTTTCAAGTGGACAAGTTTTCTTCTCAGAGTGTAAGGCACTCCCACCTCCTGATCTCGCATGCTCAGAGCCACTGAATGATAAGAAATTCTCAAATAGCTTATACCAGTCTAGCGGAAATTTTATTTTTCTAGAGTTTTAAACTTGCTATTTAAACACACTCTGCTGAAATCGATATGAAAGATCAGTTGGAGCAGATATCTTGTTTTTACAACTCTTGACCAAAAGGTTGGAAAGTTTACTGGAAAGCCTGAGACAGGCCTCCTCCCGGCCACTTTGTCTCCTAGCTTTGAGTCTGTGTCAGTGACTGAATTTGTCTTCTCCAAAGTGAACACGGAGTCTCTAACACGAGAAACCTGTTCTGAAGTATACTCATCACATAAGTTTCATTTTAAAACGAAGAAAGCAAAGATGGAGGAGGGAGACCTCTGGAGTTACTGGGTCCCCTGTAGTATGACCGCTCCATCTGAGAGCCAGGAGACGGCCTCAGCCCTCCATCCCAGGAGGCCACCAGTGCCTGTCCCTCGGCAGAGTTCACTTGACATGTTTGCACACCTCAAAGGCCACGTCTACTTCATAAATACATTCATAACTATGGAATTTAAATATTTTTGACAAAACTATAAAAAAGCAGGATTTTTTTGGTCCCCATCTGGTAAATCTGTCCCCTGATACATAAATAAGTTACATATTTATTTGTTAGGCACTTTGAAATAAAACGTAAAACATCTTCAGATATGCATTTTTAAACATTCAGTTTACATTTCCTTAGAAGAATACAGATTCCAATTTTTCATCTTGATCCCGTGCTTCTCTATGTTCAGCTTGAATGAAGGCATGCACTTTTAAAGTATGGTCATGACAGAACCCATTTTTGTGGTAATCAGCACTAAAGTTAACGGAAGATCAATAAATTCTTGAGGAGTATTTTTGGTTAACAATTTTAGCCTTCTCCATCAGCCAAGGAACGTCACAGTTGGGCAGTGAGATAAAGTAAAAATGCAGAAGCCATAGAAACCCATGGCCTGGGAAGTCAGACTCCTGGCCCTGAAGTATGGCATACTAATTTGGGGAAGATCCTAGCTTTGCACACTTACTGAGGTCTTTTCCCACACTAATGGACTGCACTTCTGCTCTCAGAGTACCAAGAAGTGAGTCCAACTGCTGTTAGAGTGTGTAACGTAGCGCCCAGCTCCAAGTCAGGTCTCCAGGAACCTTCTTCTGCCTCGTGTCTAGGGAAGATGCTGGTGGACCATCTGTGGAGAGAGTGTGCCGTGAGTACTCGGCCTGAGAAGCACTCGGGGAGACGCAGACCAAGGGCAGCCGCAGGGTGATTTAAGGAAGATACCTTTTGGAGAAGCGACTTCAGTCTTTCCAGAAATTCCTTAGGTGGTTTCTTCTCATAGGAGTCACATGAAGGGCATGTCTAGAAATCAAGGAAAAGTGACATTCTTCTTTAAAACTCCTTCCTACTGAATAAAGTGTTTATTTGAAATTTATTTTCCAGCCAGGCTTGATGGCACAGGCCTGTAATCCCAGTGGGTCAGGAGGCTGAGGAAGGAGGATCATGAGTTCAAAGCCAGCCTCAGCCACTCAGCAAGGTCATAAGCAACTCAGCAAGACCCTGTCTCTAGGTAAAATACTTTTTAAAATGGCCAGGGATGTGGCTCAGTAGTTAAGTGCTCCCCCTGGTTCAATTCCTGGTACAAAAACAAAACAAAAATAAAAAATCTGGGAAAGTACATAGAATTGTTGTGAAAGTAACAATGGTAAAAATCACTTACAATCCTGTTCCTGGCAAAGCCTGCAATGTCTGCTATATCTCCCCCAGTGGTGTTTAAGATTTTTGTTTTTACTTTGCTTTTATGTCACACTGGTTGATAATCTGCTTTTTCCCCCTAACACATCACAAGAATTTCCTAGGTGTTACATAGTCTTCAAAAGTATTAAATATAATGGTTACTTTGTATGCCAACAAAGAATGAAATTATTACCATTTTTGGACACCTAGGTAGCTTCTAATTTTTCCCTTTGGTAAGCAATACTTCAAAAACCACCTCTGTAAATCATTTTTCATAGATATTTAGTTTATTTGATAAATTTCTAGAAGTAGAATAACTAAATTAAAGACAAATAATTTTTAAGGTTTTTTATATACATTGTAAAATAATTGCATGTCTTTTCACTTACAGTATTCTTATTATTGGGAAAAAATGATAAACAAATTCTCATTTAATTGGAAAAAATAAGATTTCCTTGTTTTAACATGCATTTGACGGCTGGGGGATTGAACTGCCTGCTCCACTCCTCCCTCCCTCCCTGCCTTCCTTCCCAGCTCTGGATTTACATTCTCTATTCTTCTTCCAGGTGTAGCGTGGTGCTTAAGCCCCTGGATGCCAGTTTCATGCAGTGACAACATCTGGCTGAGAGACATGAGTAAGTCATTCTGACAACTATTTGTGGCACCTGGTGAGTCTCTTAACTTCTTGAGTAGGTCTCCCTCTCTTCCTCTGTAAAACGAAGGTGCTTAACTGGATAGTTCCAAGTTCAGTGCTGAGGTGTTGGGTTTTAAAGCCACACCCAGCTCCTTTCATCTGAGGAAGGTTTTAAAGGGCTATTTTCACATGGCAACCTGGCCAAGCAGTCAAAGGAAATAAGAATCATTTTGGTAGTGTCATTAAGATTTCACTTGAAGCACGTGGGGAATTTCTTGGAGGAGGGAGACTTAATAACAAAATTTTAGAGTAACTTATTTTATGTGGTTTCCACTGGTTGAGATGAATGCCAGTTACTCATGATCTTGAGTATTACCGTTGCCTATGAGTTGGCATAAGAAGATATACACAAGAAAGACTTGGGTATCTGAAAAACCAGGGATGTGGAAATTCCCCAGCCAAGCAAGAGAGTACACCTTTTTAAGTTCAATACTGACTCTGTTACTGTTCAGGACAAAAATGTTCTTTAAGAGAGAAGGGCAAAGTTTAAGATGATCTTGATCCTGCAGGCTGCCCCTTTTCTTGTCGGACAGCTAGGATCCAGCTCCCATGAACAAGAGCACAGCTATATGTGGCCATATATAACAGGAGGAAAATGCTTCTTACTGTCTAAGTCACAGTCGGATGCTCTTCCTAAGGACTCGCCTCAGGAAGCTACATGAACATAGTCCAGCTACTAGAGATTAGCAGCAACTTCTAACTGGGTTTCTGGGCACTTTTGAGGTCTTGAGAGAAGCAAGCTACTTCTCAAAATGTACCACATGTGACAAGGTGTCACTAGAGCCCTAGAGGTTCCAGCTGTGAGAGTGTGTGTGTGTGTGTGTGCACCATAACAGACGTATTGCATTGTAGTTAACAAATACAAATGGGATAGGTGACAAGTGACGGTCTTACTGGAATGAGTTCCTGCTCTCTGCTTGCATTTGTAGAAGGTACTCTCCTCTTCAGGTTTTTGATGAATAAACTGATCCTCGTTCCGTTGTCTCCTGTGTTTGGTGGCTTGAGTTGGCCAGCAAACTTCTGAAAGCACAGCAAAGCTGACTGCTCACAGCGTCCCTGAAAGAGAACCAATTTGCACAGACGTTAGGGAAGTCATCACAATGCTGAGAGTGACTCTCCCGGCCCCTCTTTCCACCTGTACCAGCGTGCGTAGGGTCACACTCATCTCAACAGAGCAGGAAGGGCTGAGCGCAGCACGTCTGAATCATTGGCCGGAGAAGACAGAGGTGCCTGGGTGTAAATCTCCCCTTGTGCTGGAAAGAAGGAAGGGGTTCTGCCTTGCCGAGACAGGAGAGGAGAGCCTCCCTTTTCCACGGCTCTTTATTCTTAGTGCCACACTGAGGTACGTATTGAGGTCTGGCTGGTAGGAGGGCTGGTGGGAGGCCGGTGGCCAGGGAGAGCTCGTTTGGTTCAAGAGCCCGGCTGCTCCATTATGAGGCTCCGAGTTGCTCTGTGGCTTTGGTAAATTACACTGCAGTCTGGTTTGCCAGCTGTCACTCTGGGAGATCCACAGAAGCACCTCTCAGTGGTGGGCTGTAAGCAGCTTTCCACCCTGTGCAGCGATGGCCCCAGGTCTTGCTGAGAGGAGATGCACTTAGCACTGATGGTGCAGCCCACAGGTGAGTGACTGAGTGAAAGCCCACATTTGGGAAGGGAAGTGGGTTCCTATCTCTGAGGACATATTCGAAGATTCCTATCCTTCCCGAGGCTAGGCATGGCTTTTCTAAAATCCTGTTCACATCCTCGGGTAAGTTAGGGTAGGATTCCAAACCAACAAACCAATCACACAGCCGAGAACAGTATTTGAGATTTGCCCAACCGATGGGAGCAGGACCATTCCTTAGAAGACACAATAGGGCTAAGGACATAGCTCAGTGGCGGAGCACTTGCCTAGCAGTAGAGGCCCAGGTCCATCACTATCACCACAGGAAGGAAGGAAGGAGATAAAAATAGTGTCTCCCGCTATAGAACAAGGACTCGCCTTGGCAAAATGACTAGAGAAAGAAGCCAGAATCTTAACAATCAAACCAGAAAGGGAATGGAACTCCTTGGGAGAGCAACTCTTAAGTCCACTCCCCAAAGCACACGGATGCTGACCTAGGAAGGGCCTGTACCTGGCTGCCTGTTTTCCTTTAGCCCGTGCATGCGATGCTGTTTCCCCCCAAATGCCACATCTTGGTCTTGCTCATGCACATGGAAGCCACGGCCTTCCATCCAGAAACCTCCTGAAAGAGGCTGGGCAGTGCAGGACAGCGTTCCCTGCCTCTGCTCAGGGCAGTCAGCTGGAAGGAGCCGGAGCTGCTCTGCATTTTCCAGCCCATGTGCGCACCCCACGTGGATGTTGATTAATAACACGCATCTCTAAGTCACAAACCCCCAGTTTCGCTTTGCATATGTGGCCACAAGCCGAGAACCTGCTTATCTGGTTTCCTCATACCAGGCCGGGTTGCCTTTCATCCGGCAAGGTGGTGTCCTTTCCAATTTTGCCAAAATGCTTATTTAATAGAAACTATTTATAAATGTTAATTATAGCACTTTTTTTTCCTTGAAAACCACATGTTCATGTTTGTTGAAGTTTTTTCTTTTCTCTTCTTTTTGACCACAACCGGCTTAACTTACTGGAAAAAAATAATATTCATATTTAAAGAGATAAATTTTCCAGCTGAAACTGAAAACACTAACTGCTTCATCCGTGATGATCTGAGAAACCAGCATTTCTCACAGGGGCCTGTTTTGCTGAGTTAACATTTTCATTTGTATGTTGAAACCAAATTAGGTTCCAAAGAAGTGCAGGGGCTCTACGGAACCAGTGCCCTGTGACAATATCACCAGGAATGATCAAGACCAATGGTCAAAACTCTTGACCCTAAGAAAGGCTTTCTGAGAGCCTCTGTCATTAGCAGAAGATGGCGCATGGGCGCCAAGGCTGGTGCTGATGGCGCTGCGTCTCCCAGCCCTCCCTGTCCACCTGTGTGGACAGGTACTGTGTTCACTTTGTGGTCCTGTCCTGCAAGAGCAGAGCTGTGCCTGGCAAAGTGCGGTCTAGACAGCTAACCGCTGGGTCTCACCTCAGGAGCACGCCAGAGCAGCCTCAGGAAGGAACAGAAATGAGCACCTGCCCTGCCACCTGCCCAGAGGTGTGCAGGCAGGGAGTGGACCTAGACCCAGGCAGCCTCCAGTGCCCTGGCCTCAGGAGTCCTGGGCCAGCCTGAGTCCCTGTACAGCACCTCTTGGGGCATCCCTGCTGCTCTCCTTTGCTGGGCCTTGGTGACAGCAAAGTCCTGGGCCAACGATACTGGAAAGTATGAGGAGCTCCCTGGTCCACCTTGGTTTTGCGGACTAGAGGGAATGAAGGGAGTCAGAAGCAGGAGTAGAACCCACTCCTCTCAGGCCGGGAAGCAGTCAGGAGCTGCTTTTGGAAAAAAAGCTCACTTTATTTTGCAATTGAATATTTGAAAGCATTTGCCTCCTTATTAGGGTTTTTTTTTCTTCTTCTTCTTTTGCAAAGAAAGCCATGCTCATTTGTGGCAGGAAGCCTTGCTCCCTGGGAAGATCACCTCTGAGCCCCCCACAAACTGAGCTTGTATCAGGGTTTGCAACAGCAGCACCACAGACATCCTGGACCACTCTTGGCTGTCAGAGCTGTCTAATGCACTCCACTGAGCAGCGTCCTGTCCTCTAACTACCAGAGGCGGCGGCACTCTCCCTGCCAGCCCCAGTCCTTCCAACCCCAAATTTCTCTGGACAATGTCAAAGGTCCCTTGGGGGCAAAATCACCACTACTGGAGGACCCCTGGTTATTTGACTGAAGGAAGAAGGAGAGAGAGGGGGGTGAGAAACCTGGAGGGCCAGTTAGAGATCCTTGCTGAGCACTATTACATAAATGCACATTTACGGCCCTATTTTCAGTAAACTTCTAAATTCTGTGACAGGCCCTGCTTTGGAGCTGGCCCTGAAAAACTTGGCCTCAACTCTCTTCTTCCTTCCTGAACTTTTCATCCAGTGAACTTAAAGATCTCAGGTGCACACGACTCCCCTGTATCGTAGAAAGCAGAGCTTGATCAGATTATCAGACAGCTCTGGTATTGCTGAGGCAAAACCCGCTCTTTTAGATGTAAGATATGAATGTCTTTCAGTGGAGCAGGGACAAGGAGGTGTGGGTGCGTGTGCATGTATGGAAACATCACCTTGATCCACTAATGTGTACAATGGATATGCACTAATAATCATAATGGAAAGATAAAAAATGAAAGTGGCTACGAAAAATTTACACTTTAGAAATCATTCATTAACACAACATATAAAGGAATTACCCGTTGGATGAGTTTAAGTTAGAAAATGGGCTATTTTCCTATTTTGCAAGTTGAAGAGTGCAGCTAGGAAACTCTGGGAAGAACAGGATCCCTAGTCGAACAAGGCGCACAAGATGCTGAAAAGCGCATGTTTTGATACTTAGGCACCTTGAATTAAGAAGTATTCCTAATTATGCTACTTTCATTTTAGATGCTACTTAGTAGAAAAGGACCTAGTAAATATGAGAGTAGCTAGGTTCTGAGCTGGAGAGTGAATTTTAGAGAAAAGCAATAGTTGTGACTCATTCACTTTCTAAAGTTTTACACAGTCATTTACCATAACTGTTTTCTTTGCAATGCCTCTTAGTAAATCTGCCCCTTTGTAGTGTCCTAATTACTGGTAGCACTTTCATAGTTATCCTAATTTATGCAATTAAAGGTTGGTGACAATGAATGTCAGGTTTCCCAGATTGCATTTATGCCCTCAGGGTGCCAAGCCAGCAGACCACGCTGAAGAGGTTACCGGGAAAAGAGCAGTAGACCCCGCTCTTGAATGAGCTGCCTGGCCGCTTCTCCCTGGGACTCGGATTTGAAGAGCTGAAGAGATGGACTAAGTTGTTGAAAATGGTCCTTTCAAAAGACCCCACCGAGGGCCAAGGTACGTGTGGATCATACTTCAAAGGAGGGCAGGGGCTTCCACAGCGCTGTCCCCCACACGGTCTCTGTAATCTAATTCTTGCTATCTTTTTACTTTATTTCTAGTTTATTATTTAAAGGGGAATTCCTCTCCTTCTGGGAGGAATTATCTCTGTGTTCCCTAAATAAGACTACAGAGAAGACTGAAGAATCTCCATGCCCGAGGGCCCTGTTCCTTGTACAGAAGCTTTCTTTTCCAGTTTTACCATTCTGTCTTACAAAACTACTCTTAGAGATACTTGAATATAGACATTTGTTTTATAAGAAACATAATGTAGCAGTTTGTTGGTAAATCTATGACTATTGAATAAAATATAAATAAGTATTTTGCCAATTATTAAATGCCCAGATGCATTGAAATTAAGTGTATTCCCAAATAACCATCATAATGCCTTTCTTATAGGATTAAAAACATATCACATATATTTTCAGAAATAAATTCAACAGGTCTTACCTTCACATCTTGCGGAGCTGGCAGAAGTTCAGGCTCCTAGAGAGAAAAAGAAATCAATTCCAATTGACACTTGTAAGTTGAAAGGCTGCTTGCACACTACCGACAAATGCCCTTCCACGCTGCCGGGGTGCGTGGGCTCTTACCAAGTTATTCACATATTTTTTCAGCTGGTCAACTGTGTGTATAAGGTGACGCATTCTAATCATGAGGCGGCGATCTTGCCCTGGGGAGCTTGAGCTATGGGCCACTGTCCCCAGAAGGATGACCATCAGACAGAGAAGCATCCTCTCCATGTGGCCAGCGTGGGTCCCCTCGGTGCAACAGGAGGGCAGGAGCCTTCTGCTCACTGGAGTGTGACTGGGGACGGGCTGTCAGGGAGCCCTTTTATGCCCCCTCAGGGAGAGGCCAGGCCCTCCCAGTGAGCCTGGAAATCTCTCTAGAATGGATGGAGGTGAGTAACTCGATTTTCTTTTCCACTGGCTAGGTATACGTGTGCATGCAACAGTGCGTGGGGGCAGGGATCGCTGGAGTGAACGAAATGTGCCCCGTCTGCACCTTACACAGGAAAAAGACAGAGATGGGTGAATTCCAATTTTCAGCTTGAACCAAGAGAGTGTGTGCTAAGTGGCAGGTACTGTGATACTTCAAAGAGGTAAACAAAAACACTTTGATCTCTTTTCCTCTGCACCCCTGGCATCTGACCTGTCCCCCCTGACAGTCATAAGGGTACTTCAATAATGAGTCAAGTGGAGTGAGTACCTACTGGCAGGACTTTTTTTTAGGTAGACTCTGTCTTTGACTGAAATCACCCTGTATTCCATCATAAGGGGAGGAGGGAAGACTACCTTTTAGGAAATTTTAAATAAAGGGGGTGTTTTCCTAACTTGCCGGAATATTTTAGGTTTTTATCAGGTTTGAAGGGCTAAAAATAGAATTGGCTCCCATCTCTTCATTAAGCAACAGTAATGTTGGCTTCTGACATTTTATTTAGCAATCTGATTTATAAATACATGAGTGATTCTAATATTCTATAGAAAATCTATTCCCCCTGATCAAGATATCATTCTACCATTAAAATAAGCACCCACAGGGCCGGGGTTGTGGCTCAGCGGTAGAGCGCTCGCCTGGTATGTGTGAGGCCCTGGGTATGATCCTCAGCACCACATAAAAATAAATAAATAAAATAAAAAGGTACAAAAAAGGCACCCACAAATTCTTCTATTGTCCCTCTCTTCTCTATGATGCATCAGTTAAGTGAGTGACAGATGCTGATACTCGGTCCTATCCAAGTCAAACAAGAGTTCAAACAGCGACATTGGCAGTGCTGAGAAATGGTGCTTTCTTGGAGGGCAGTGTCTGCCACTTCTGTTAGATGTTGTCACCTGTGGGTGTGAGCACACGATCCTAACTGTGTCTGCAACCAGCAGAAAAGGTTGGCCATCCCCTCTCCTCTGCCTCTTGTCCCTGTGACTCTACCCATTTGAGAAAGTTGACTATAATATTCTAGCCTAAGAGAGCCTTGCTCCACAGCCAGGTCGGTCTGAAAACTAACCCTGGGAATGGATGTTATTTATACTTCTATTGCTCATCTATGTTGTTACACACTTACTTGCAGCCATACTTTATTCTGGAATGTTATGTAACCAAGATAAATGGGAGTTTGTACTTCATTGGCTCTGGGGGTTGACTATGGATTTTTTTTTATTCCAGAATATCTAGAATATGCAGGTTTGGTGTTACAATAGATGAAAACTTTTCCAACATGATCAGGAAGTTCTCCTCATAAACATCACACTCTGTAGGGGTTCTGGGAGAACTCACTAATCCATATAGACTCGGGATCACCGCACGGCCCCATGTCTGTGCACGCCTTCCTCATCTGCCCAGGCAGACGACCGTCTCCACCAAGACTCCCCACCAGTGCCTCCCTCGGTGCTAGATGCCCACCTCCTGGGACCTCCCCGCTTCTCTCCAGTCCCTCAACTAAGGTATCAGGGACCCCAGGGCCAGTCCAGAATTTTGACCCAAGACCCGAGGGTCAGAACTTCTGCAGTACTGCCTCCCACCAAGATGTCCTTGTCCTAACCCTGGGTACCAGTGAATGTGTCACTTTACATGACAAAAGGGACGCTACTGTGATTAAGTCAAGACTCCCAGATGGGGAGGGCTTCATGGGCTGGCCCATGAGCCAAGGTGCTCACTGTGCTCACCGAAGGAAGGAAGGGAGGAAGGAGGGAGGGAAGGAAGGAGGGAAGGAAGGAAGGAAGGAGGGAAGGAGGGAGGGAGGGAGGGAAGGAAGGAAGGAAGGAAAGAAGGAGGGAGGGAAGGAAGGAAGAAAAGAAGGAAGGAAGGAGGGAGGGAGGGAGGGAGGGAAGGAGGGAAGGAAGGAAGGAAGGAAGGAAGGAAGGAGGGAGGGAAGGAAGAAAGGAAGGAAAGAGGAAAGGAAGGAAAGAGGGAAGGAGGAAGGAGGGAAGGAAGGAAGGAAAGAAAGAGGGAAGGAGGGAGGGAGGGATGGAGGGAAGGAGGGGAGGAAGGAGGGGAGGAAGGAGGGAGGGAGGGAAGGAAAGAAAGAGGGAAGGAGGGAGGGAAGGAGGGAAGGAAGGAAGGAGGGAAGGAGGGAGGAGGGAAGGAGGGAGGGAGGGAGGGAAGGAGGGAGGGAGGGAGGGAAGGAAGGAGGGAGGGAGGGAAGGAGGGAAGGAGGGAGGAAGGAAGGAAGGAAGGAAGGAAGGAAGGAAGGAGGGAGGGAGGGAGGGAAGGAGGGAAGGAGGGAGGAAGGAAGGAAGGAAGGAAGGAAGGAAGGAAGGAAGGAGGGAGGGAGGGAGGGAAGGAGGGAAGGAGGGAGGAAGGAAGGAAGGAAGGAAGGAAGGAAGGAGGGAGGGAGGGAAGGAGGGAAGGAGGGAGGGAGGGAAGGAGGGAGGAGGGAAGGAGGGAGGGAGGGAGGGAGGCAAGGTCAAGGTCTAGAGGAGCTGTGACAACAGGAGCAGGTGGTGGTGGCCTCTGGGAGCTGCAGGGCCAGGGGCAGAGCCCAGGTTTCTGCAGGGCCAGCCTGCCATCCCGACTCAGTCCTGCAGAGCTCCTCGTGGACCTCCGGCCCTCAGCACCAGGAGGTGGTCCGTCTGTGGCGACACTTGTGGGCTGGGGCTACCCCTGGAGAAGACAGGAGCCAGCCAGCAGCGTTCTGTGGGGGCTCTGGAGGGCGCAGGCCAGGGGACCGGGACAGGTGAAGAGGAGAGGGAAGCCAGACTAGTGTGGCTGCAGCATGCTGTGGGCTTCAGGGGTCAGGGCGCCTGGGGACCACTGGGGGTCAGGGTGTGTGGAGACTATCCAGGGGTCAGGTGCATGGGGACTGTCCAGGGTGTCCAGGGGTCAGGGCACATGGGAACCACTGGGGGTCAGAATGCATGGGGACTGTCCAGGGGTCAGAGTGCATGGGGACTACTGGGGTTCAGGGTGTGTGGGACTATCTAGGGCCAGGTACATGGGGACTCTTAAGGGATTAGAGTGCGTGGGGACCATCCAGGGGTCAGGGTTAGTGGGGACCGTTCAGGTATGTGTGGGGACTGTCCAGGGGTCAGGTGCATGGAGACCGTCCAGGGCTGGTGTGTGGGGCTGTCCAGGAAGCCCTGGGTGTCTCAGTCAGGATGCAGCATGTTTCAAGGCCCCTTAGCCCACTTTGCCTGTCCTTTGAACTTGTCACCCTGTGGAGATGGACCTTACATCAGGACCAGGAGGCACAGATGTAGCTGAGTCACCGAGGCTAGGAAGGCTGTTCTCTGCTTACGAATATCAAGCCTGCTGCTGTCCGTCCAGCCCCATGTCACCAGTGTCTAGTGGCTGTTACTATTGATGGTCTGGATGCATCAGTCTACTGAAGCACCTGCTTTTCAAATGCGAGTTTGTCCTAATGGGATGAACGCCTCAAGGAATAGTTTGAGCATAAATTGAGCATGAGTTTGAGCGACGTGTTCTCTTACGTGCAGGTGGTGCAAAGAGCTTCAGGTGGCTGAACAAGCCAAGTGAGAACACACAAGCTACACACACTCCTCAGACGTGCACCGGTCACCACAGAGGCTCTGAGTGTCACAAGCCACACCCATCCACATCGCTGTCACTGTTTTCCATCCCAGAGAAGCCTGCAGCCCCCCTATCCCCGTCTCGGTGAGCCACGACAGGTCTTTCTCTGGGCACACACGGCAGCGTGTGCAGCTCTTAACCACTGAGCGTGTCCAGACGGTTAGGTTCCTGTCTTCTCTCTCTGTGTCACTGATAAAGTTTCTGATTGCCGTGCCCTAACCTCATTTTCCCCATGAGCCTGTGGTTTTTGTTGTGTGAGTTTGTACAGTGCAGTGATTTTCACAAACACACATGTCAGAATGAAGCAGAACTGACTGTGCTCCATCTGCAATTTCAAGTTGAGCCCAATCAGCAACTCCAGGTAACCAGCGAGATTAGGATACAGGATTCATTCTTAAGGAAGGGGGAAAGGGGGATGGGGAAGGAAGAGGACATGAAAAGTGCACTTTCTCAGTTTTGCACGTGGCCCGCCAAGCCCAGGCTATGTGAAAACCTTTGCCCTCAGCACAGGGCACAGGGGAGTGTCTTGGCGTCTGTGGACTCCAGGGGTCATAAATGTGTTCAGAGCTCCATGAGCCTCCCAAAATCACGTGCAGAATTTGTGTCTACTTTGGAAAGGAGAGAAAAAGCTTCAATTCTACCAGCTGTCAAGCAACCACTATTTTTATTTTCCAGCCTCCACAGGCCCCAGTCACTGCAGGCCTCGTTAGTTCAACTCAGGCCTCGAGGTGCATGGGAGAGGCTGAGGGGCCCAAGGAGGCCTCCCCGGAGGCCCCCACACTGCTCTTCCCTCACTCCCGGTCCTGAGCACCTTGAGTGCGGCTGGGTTTCGCCAGGTGTGCTCTTTCCAGGACAGCAAGGCCATCGCTGTGGGCCTTAAGAGACTTCAGTCTTCCTTCCCAAGGATTCATGGGCATGCTGCAAGATTTTTTTCCCCTGGTCCTGGGGTTAGGACCCCAGGCCCTGAGCCTCATCTCCAGCCCTCAAAAATTTCCTTCAATGGCCTGTACTTATAGATGCCTGGTCAGGGCATCAGCAGGCCAGGGAGCTGCAGGAGAGCTTCCAGCCAGAGGCAGGGCTGAGCGGAGGCAGGAAAGGCCTGGGGTCCAGGAGGGGTGGTCTGCACGGGAAAGCTGCCCTGCGGCCAGCCTCCCTTCCATCTCCACGCACCACTCACCCTTTCTGCTTTCATCTGCTCTGCCCGCTCCTGGGAGGGTCACGTGTTCTCCACGGCGACCTCTGGGGAAGGAGGTCTCCTGAGCTTCGAGTGCTAACCGTGGGCAGACAAGTGGCTCATCTCTGGGCTGTTGAACCTTGGGTGGGTAGCCATGTTTTTCCCAAGAAGAAGTTTCACTAGAATAAGTCAAGGTCATTTTTCCACTTTCCAAGGATGTTCCGGTAACCACTGGAATATTTTTACCTGTTTGGCTTGAGGGAGGAAAACCAAGGAGAGGAGTCCCAAGGATTCGCCGCGGTGCCTTGGAGAGATCCACCTGGACACTCCTGGTGCCTTGGAGAGACCCACCTGGACACTCCTGGAACTTCTCTCCCTCCCCTGAACTCAATGCACGGCTGATGTCACTGACGTGCATCGTTTTCTAGAACGTGTGCAGGTGATGTATTATGGCCCATGTGTGTACTTAGCAAGGGCTATGCCTCCTGAGATTCGAGACATAAAGATCCCGAGTCACGACTGCACATCCTCATGGCAGGTTATTTCTTTCCATCCCAGGGTCTTCCCTCTTGGGATGACTCCAAGAAGGCCAATGAGTTATGGAGACCCAAGGTCAGTTCCAATCACTGTGGTCAGTGGAAAGCCCAAGCCTTGGGCCACAGCGCTCCCTTGCTCTGTGGCTGAGGCCCTTGGGCACTGCAGGGTTCTGGGGTCTGAAGGTCAGTGTGCTGGGGGGCAGGTGCTCACTGCCCCTGCTCCCCCCACAGTGGCTTTTCTGAGGAAGCTTCTGGAATCGATTCTAACATGCTAGGTGCCTATGGCACTGGCCAGGGAGGCTGGAGACAGAGTGCTTCACACCAGACCACCAGGAGACAAAGAGCTGGAAGGTCCACACTGCTCAACCCAGGTCCACCACACCGCCAGCCTCTCCCACCTCCCGTCTCTAACCAGTGCTATTCTCTCTAACTCATCCTGCCCGGAGGTCCTGCTCTGGGGCCAGGGTAGCTGCAAGTGGTGGCAGGCTTGGCCCTGAAACACCCAACATGTGGTCATGGAAGGACAGCAGCCCAGCAGCCGGGGTGGGTGAGTCCTCCTGCAAGGAGTCCACTGAGCCCCTCCTGGCCTTTCCCAAAGGCCACAGAAGGTCTTCCTGGGGGGGGGGGGGAGTCACAGCAGAAGGCACTCACATTCAAGATCAGAGTTCTGTTTCCAGGAGTGAGGATTCTCTTTGAGAAACTGCTGTTCTTCATCTGTTTAGGTGTGTCAAGAAACAAAGAATTCAAAATGTACAAATAAGTGAAAAAGCAGAATATAAAATTAATCCCTCTTCTTCCTTAATGTTTGCTTCCTAGGGGACTCCTGAGAGTTACGTCATTCTAGACGGTTTTCCTAGGTGCATAAAACAGTGAAGGAATAGATGGGCAGAGACTGATGGAAACAGAATCATGTGTGGAGATAGGGACATTAGGATGGAGACATGGACAATCGTGTTCTTTACATAAAGTCTTAACCTTTCCCGGTGAAGCCTGTCACGTCCCTTTGCACTCAGCCTGTGTCAGGGCGGCTGTCCACAGCGTGGTCCCACACTGGCCGGCTCATGTCGATGTCTGCATTAGCGTTCTGTGGCATGGCTGGACCAGGAATTGTCCATTCAGGACCCACTGGTGAGCATGTAGATTGTCTCCATTTTTATTCACCACTAACAATGCTGCAACGGCCATCATTAGAGATGTGTTTCTATGTGTATATACATTATCAATATTTTAAATGTTGGCCAATAAATTAGGAGAAAAACAAGCCATGCCCTCTCAGGGGCTTGTCTCCCTGTGACTGACGTTAGGTCTGGTGTGTTGCCATCGCGGTTTCTTTGTCTGTGAAGAGCCTCCTTCCTATTCTTTGACCCCATCTTTAGCTGTTTCTCCTTGCTCTCGAGGGCTCTTTTCCTACTAAAGGCACGGGAAACATATCCAACTACTCTTTCTATGCTATCTTTGCCATATGGAGGTTTTAAGTTTTTATGCCATTATAAATGAGAACCTTCTGTTTTCTGTCGTGGGGCCCCAGTTTCATATAAAAACCATCTAACTTCCAAAAAGACAGATGGCAGTGTTTGGTTGCTGCTGCTCTTGAGTAAGGAATTCCAGTGCCAAGGAATTGGGATGGATTCAGGAGAGCTTTTAGATGATTACACTTAATTCATCACAAAACTAGCCACACGCATTTTTATTTTGTTCTGTTTTTGTGCTGGGGCTTGAAGCTGGTGCCTGGTGCATACTAGGCTTGTGTTCTACCACTGAGCTTCACCCCCGGCCCTTACACACATTTTTGAAATATGATAATACATATGTGGTTGAAGATGGTTCGCTCAGGTTATAGACAATGTCATGTGCTGCAGAGGATTCCTGGGCCCTGAACACCTTTGCTGCAGAACAAAGACTAGGTGTGATATGTAAGTTTTACACACAACAGAGCCAATCTTGTGCCATACTCTGAGGGACAAGGCACTCTGGAATCCCGAAACGGTGTATAGGTCTGTTGTTTTCTTGCAGTTTGGGGTTTTTCGTTTCGTTGAACTTGAATTCTTGAAGCATGGATTCTCCAGGTCCGCGGTACACGGTAGCTCCATGAACCACAGGGACCCATAACAAGGTGCAGGAGAGGGAAGCCGCCTCTGAGACTTGTGCTGGGCTGCAGGGCTGTTCTGAAGTCAGCTTCTAAGTTGAGAAATAGTTAGGCCTGACCTTCCGCTGCCTACAGGGGAAGAGGAAGCCCCTTCGGAGGAAAGACCTCGGCCAATCAAAAAGCCACAACACGGACGTGGCTGCCGTGGTCATCCTTCTTTCCTCTCCTCATCTAGGAGACCAAAGCCCAGACAAGTCAAGTGACCACTGAGGCCTCGGGGATGCTGCCTCCAGAGTCCGACCACTGCTGTCCTCACAGGATCTGCCCCCACTGCCACGTCAGGGGTTAGAGCCACTGTGCAGAGACCCGTGAAGGGACTGGACCCCGATCAAGGTGTTCCCTGACACAGGGTTTGCGGTGAGGAGAGAAGGTGATTTTGGCAACATTGTTTCTGGTGATATCCAAAATCTAAACTGTGCATCTGGTTTGTGCTCATGAACTGACCAGTCCAGCACGCCTCTCACCTTTACTCTGCCGAGGAACTACCTGGCCCAGTGTAAGACCTGGTAGGAATTTTCCAGTATTTTATGTTCATAAAAGGGAAAGAAATGAATAGACTCCTGCAATAACTTGGGCCTTGAGTGGTACGGACAAAGCCTACCAGGAACTCGACTATCTTGACCACATAAAAGCCCACTTAGTCCCAGGGCTTGGTCCCAGGCTCTGGTCCAGCTGCGTCTTTGTCCTGCTGCCGGAAGCCTGTCGGGAAGGAGGGCAGCAGAATGCTCCCCTCGGCCCCAGCTGTCATCCAGAACTTCAGAGTTCCCTGCAGGGACACAGCACAGAGAGAGAAAGGGAACCGGGGAAGAGGAAAGCAGCGTGCTTAGGAAGGGAACCCGCGGGCCGTGCATCTGCAGATGCCCACAGGGGCGGCGACGTCCCTGGACACCCCACTTGCTCACCACAGCTCGTGTTGCGTATTCAGCAAAATCCATCCTGTTACTTCCACAGTCGGGATACGTGTCACCCAGGAGCGCCATGAGGGGACAGGGACTGCACCTCTGCCCTCCGTGGCGTGCACCACCCAGCCCGCAGGACCTGGACCTGCTGCTGCTCTGTGTTCAAAGGCTGGTCTTTTTGGTGCTGGGGATCTAGCCTAGGGCTGCGCGTGTGCCGAGCTCTGCGCCCTGGGCGATGCATGTCCCCACTGTTCAGGTCAACACGTGGACCTGACCACAGGAGGGTAAGGCTGAAGGTGGCTGAGGGAGGCGGACAGTGCCCTCTGTGAACCAGGACAGCCGCCTGCCCAGATCTCTTCCTGTGCCGCTCTGTGCCACTCTGTGCCGCTCTGGTCTGTTCCTCCTTCCTCTTTACCAGACTTCTCCTCTTTCCTTCGAGTTGCTTTGTTTTCCTCCATCCTAGTTTGTTTCTTCTCAAATCCCCACAATGTGAGGTCAAAATCACTTTAATTGCAGTCTTTTCCAGGTGAAGCTTTCTGGTTGCTACTTTATGTTTGCTGAAGGTAAGTGAATTGCACTCTAAGGACAGAGAGAGTCTTTTTAAATGACCTGATCCTTTTACAGAAAAACAAATGATATCATTTGCTTCTCCTGATTTAGAGGCAAATGACATTTGGTTTTCTGCAGAAGTCGGGGAACTTTGTAAGAAGGCAATATCTGCTTAGCGTGGGGAGCACCTGCCTGGGAAAATCACTCGCCTTCTGAACCTCTGGCCTTTGTTAGCTTCCATGTCTGAAGCTCTCTGGGTGTCACTATTGGCCCTGAGAGGGAGCAGGACCGTGCATCCAACATCTGTGCCACACACCAGACCCAAGGCAGTCTAGAAGGTTCCACCAGGGAGGAAGCTCTTTGCCCCATTCTGTGTGGGATCCAGCATAGAGTATTGCTCTTTTTCACTTACCGCAGGGTCCTGACTGACCCAGGAAGAGAAGGCTGTGTGATAGGCTTACTCTCCCTATAAGCTCATAGTCCATACACAAAAATAGTTAATTAAATTTATTATTGTAGAGGCTTCCCGGGCCAGAACTGAGGGAGGGTTTCAAGAAAAAGACATTAGAATCAAAAGTCCATGTCAAGCTGGGTATGGTGGCACACACTGTAATCCTAGCAACTTGGGAGGCTGAATCAGGAGGATTACAAGTTCAAAGCCAGCCTCAACAACTTAGCGAGAACCTGTCTCAAAAAATAAAAAAAAACAAAAAAAGAACTGGGATGTAGCTCAATGGTAAGTGCCCCTGGGTGCAATCACTAG
>NC_135485.1:145993724-146060358 GCF_052094955.1 Ictidomys tridecemlineatus | reverse complement strand
GGTGCAATCACTAGCACCAAAAAAAACAACAAAAAAAGGCCTTGCCAGACACTGTGGCACATGCCTGTAATCATAACTGCTCAGGAGGCTGAGGCAGGAGGATGCAAGTTTAAGGCCAACCTGGGCAACTTAACAAGCCCTGTCTCAAAATAAAAGTAAAAAGGGTTGAGGGAGGGAGGGAGGAAGGGAGGGAGGAAGGAAGGAAGGAAGGAAGGAAGGAGGGAAGGAGGGAGGGAGAAAGGAAGGAAGGAAGAAAGGAAGGAAGGAGGGAAGGAGGGAGGGAGGGAGGGAAGGAAGGAAGGAAGGAAGGAAGGAGGGAGGGAGGGAGGGGGAAGGAAGGAAGGAAGGAAGGAAGGAGGGAAGGAGGGAAGGAGGAAGGACAGAGGAAGGAGGGAAGGAGGGAAGGAGGAAGGAGGAAGGACAGAGGAAGGAGGGAAGGAGGGAAGGAGGAAGGAGGGAAGGAAGGAGGGAGGGAGGAAGGACAGAAGGAAGGAGGGAAGGAAGGAGGGAAGGAGGGAGGAGGGAAGGAGGGAGGGAAGGAGGGAAGGAGGGAGGAGGGAAGGAGGAAGGACAGAGGAAGGAGGGAAGGAGGGAAGGAGGAAGGAGGGAAGGAAGGAGGGAGGGAGGAAGGACAGAAGGAAGGAGGGAAGGAAGGAGGGAAGGAGGGAGGAGGGAAGGAGGGAGGGAAGGAGGGAAGGAGGGAGGAGGGAAGGAGGGAAGGAGGAAGGAGGGAAGGAAGGAGGGAGGGAGGAAGGACAGAAGGAAGGAGGGAAGGAAGGAGAGAAGGAGGAAGGAAGGAAGGAAGGAGGGAGGGAGGAAGGACAGAAGGAAGGAGGGAAGGAAGGAGGGAAGGAGGAAGGAAGGAAGGAGGGAGGGAGGGAGGAAGGACAGAAAGAAGGAGGGAAGGAAGGAGGGAAGGAGGAAGGAAGGAAGGAGGGAGGGAGGGAGGAAGGACAGAAGGAAGGAGGGAAGGAAGGAGGGAGGAAGGAGAAGGGAGGGAAGGAAGGAGGGAAGAGGGAGAATTGAAAGTCCTGAGAGCAGACACTAACGTGGATTGGAGGCTCAGTGCCCTTCATGGTGTGTCCTCCAAGAGCTTGACCTCACCCGGTGGCCGTGGGTGCCTGGCTGGGATGAGAAGGTGGGAGGTCCGAGGCGGGAGACAGGGAAAGGCTGCCTGCAGGTGCCATGCGGTGCCACTGGGTGCCAAGGCTCCCCCCATCAAGGTGAGCTGGGACGGGCTGGACACTGACGGGCTGGACACTGACCGGCAGCACTGGTCGGGCGGGGCGTCTCCCGTGGTCCTCGAGCAGCACGGGCTGCGACTGCCCTGAGAGGACTCCTGGGGGCTGCTGGCGGGAGAGGAGGCGCAGGCTCCTGCCCGTCTGTCGGAGCAGTCCTCGTCAGCCTGTTGTACACTGAACCTGTGCGAGACTGAGTTTGGGAAAAAGAGGCCCAGGGTGCTCAGTGTCCTACCCCTGCTGACATCACCAGGACAGCCCAGGGGTCCCAGTGCCACACCGGGGTGTGCAGGGGCTTGGCCGGCCCACCTGCACAGCAGGGTACACGGGCATCTCCCCAGTGGGCCTAGCAGTATCCCCAGCCTGTCCTCCAGGGCCTTCCAGTTTCACTGCCCTTCATGAATTCCTGGACCTCACAGTCGGCCCAGTCTCCAGGGCCACCCAGAGCCCACCAAGCCTAGGAACCGCCTGACCTGGCGTGTGGGAGGTACCACTGTCGCCCACTGGACAGAGGCTCAGAGAGGTCACTGCACGTTTCCGGGGTCGTGCTTCTAAGTGGTGATGAGCAGCTATCACGGTGGGAGAGTGGCCCAGGAGGGACCCCGTCATTGGGGGATGGCACGAGGACGGCTGAGATCACTGGTGCCAGAGGCTTACGATCCTCTGTACTTTGTATCCACTTGGCCCTTGGAACTTCTCTATTTACAATAAAAATCACTGGTCTTTTATGAAAAACTGAAAGTTCTGCTTTCAAATGAGAGAACATGCAGTCTCCGTTCCCTGCCTTCTTTCAGGAATGCTTGAGAGACTCTTTCTTGTGGCTCACACTTCAGAAGGCTGGGGGCGGCCCCCTCCAGCGCTCGACTCCCCTTTGAGTAGGTGCCGAGGTCGGAGGGGCGACCACCCCCTGACTTGTGCACAGACTCAACACGTCACATCCCCAGCCTGCAGAGGGGCAGGAGGCACCATCCAGAGAAGGAGGGTCACAGAGGACTGTTAACTTTCACCGAAAGACTACAGTGGAGAGGGGGAGAGAGTTTAGGTGGAAAGCTGAGGAAGGACGGGTACAGAGTGTCTCGATTGTTAGAAGCATGATTCAGAACAAGACCACGCGGGGGACTGGCTACACTTCCACTCTGTGCAGGTTCGAGGCGGGGAAAATACATGGCACCCCTGTCACCCATGGAGAGCAAATGGGCGGATGACACGTGTCTAGCATACGTCACCACAGGGGCCTGTGGCTTAGGAACACGCTGAGTCAATTTGCTACTTGAGAATTTACTTCACCTTGATGGTGGACTGCCCCAAAAGTGGAATTCTAAGCCACCTCACATCCCGGCTTGGGAGGGCTGAGAGGTCCTTTCTCCAGTTTCCAACAGTCCAACTCGGTGGATGCACCCAGACCTCATTCCCTCCGCCCACGTGTTCCCTTACGTAACAACAAAAAGAGATGTTTCCGACGCCTTAGTCACTGGCCGGTGACAGGGCCGCCTGGAAATTAGGAGCTCAGGTGATACGGCTGCTTTCAAGGAATCTGTGTAACTGTAACTTGAGGATCCATCGTTCAGCATCCATCATAAAATGCACCAGTCTGAAAGGTAAAACGACTCGTTATTCAAGGCAACAAATAGAAGCATTATGTCATCGTAGGGCACTTACTGAGCCTTGTGCATCTGTGTCTCTAGATGATATCAGCTCTAGGAAGACAGGCCACGCTCCAGTGAACTGAGACACGCCGGTCTTTCTGTGTGAAGGTGGCATGATCAGCAGGCCCTGGGGAAAGCCTCCTGTTGCTCTGATTGTCCTTTCCATGCTTCTGCAGCCCGCTGACCCCCTGGGCCCAGGGCACGATGCCGACGTGCTCAGCAGGACGTAGAGTGTGGTATCTGCTGGTCCAGCGACCCTGGCCCTTGGGCGCTCAGCAGGAGTGCTTCACACCGCAGCTCAGTGGGATCACCTAGACACAGGAACTGGGGGAAGCTCACAAAACACACGTCGGCATAGCACGAGACTTGGTGCCTCCTGATTCCATGCACCTAGAGTACTCACTGGGGAATCACTGTGGAGCAAGGCGGCCGTTCCACGGGCTCTGGTGCTCCTGCATTAGGCCTTGCTCCAGAATCCATCTTGATAACGTAGGGTGGAGTTCCTGGGTACTTTTCCTCTCTTGATTCGAGGCAGACGTAGTGTTAGGAGCCTGCCTGACTGGTCACAGCTGACTTTCCGTGGCTTGGCACCATGCCTGGTACAGAAAAGCCCTTAATGAATGTTTGTGCATGACAGACTGACTGACTGAAGGAAAGATTGAGCCCCACAAGAAATAGAGCGGGGTATACAAGCTCAGTGGGGTATACAATGGGGTATACTCAGCCCAGTCTGAGTCCTGCGACCTGAATCAGATTGGGGGGGGGGTGTTGGGCCGGTTAACTGTCCAGCACCCTAAGCATCAAGGACACAGACCACATAGGTCCCAGAATCTGGGTGGGGTGGCTTCCCACAGTTACATCCACCCCCAAACAAGCGGCAAGCACCATGGATGAGACCAGCTGTTTCCATCCTGAGGCAAGTCAACCGCTCACCAACCGAGAAGCGGTCACTCAAGCAGGACGAGGAAAATGCCTTGAACAGTTCAGTTTCCTGCAGAGAAGCATTTCTTTTGATGGTGACTTTAAGACATAATTTGTGTAGTTTCCTTTTCAGTAGCTGTGCTTGATGGTGCGGCGTTATTAGCCTCTGTTAACAACAGAAGTGGTAAGGAAATTACTCACCGCAGTCGTCAAGTTGGTTATTAGAGGCAGGGAGGAGAGTGGCCCTCGGGCTGCTCAGCTCAGATCGCTGCAGTCAGCAGAGGTGTGGGCCACCGTGGGGCAGGATGTGAGAGGGGAGCCAACAGCCGCCTGGCCTCGGCTCCTGGTGAAGCGTTAAAATCTGTATCTCAGAAGCCAACTGGCCTGGCCAGGGGATGGGTCTCCTTTGTTGTAGAAGAGACCCTGGGCGACAGTTCCTATGAGGATGATGCTGCTCCAAGTCTGAATTTCATAAAAGCATTCTTTTATAGTCATGAGGCGACGTCTTGGGAAAGCAGTGCACACACCATTTTTTACTTTCTAAAAGTGTGCATGACTCATTCCCAGGAGGACTTGGTGCCGTGGAGTTGCGCCCCGTGTGCCCGGTGGGCCTGCTTACCAGGGGCATCTCGGTTCACTTGACAAGCATTCATGGGAAAGTGCTCCCTGGGCAGCGAGCCTCGCCTTCCTGTGTTCTTGTCCACGAGTGGACAGAGGGGAAGCTCTTCAGTGGGGTTTTACTGGGCGCAGCATGCAAGCTTTCAGCAGGGACTTCCGAACACCATGGTGCTTCTGTGGAAATGAGAGCAGACAACTCTGTGCAAAAGAACTGTTTCCAGACACCGCTTCCTCGGAACAGGAAGACCCTGCCAGGTCACGGGCCTGGGAGGAACCTGTCTGCAGTCCACAAGAAGCACACCTGGATGTGGGGGCTGGTGTTGGCTGACGCTCACAAAACCAGTCGGTTCTGTCCAGCTTCTGATGTCTGGCCTGAGCCTAGGGCCAGTGCCTCCAGCCGGAGCCAGAGGCCGGCTGTGCCACAGACCTCTGCTCTCAGCTGCCTATCTGCCAGATGAGGGGTTGGACTAGACTTCTTTTCTAGCCCCTCTAAAAAATAAGTATTGTGGTTTTGAAGCAGAGAGATCAAGAGCCCCGGCTTTGAAATCTGACCACCTGAGTTTGACACTGACTCTCTGAGCCTTAGTTTTCCTGGTCCAGTGGAGACCATGGTAGCACCTACTGCCCAGCTGATAGTGGTGCTATGAGAATTGAATGAGACCGTGCGGGTGCGGCTTCAGTGGGTGCCAGGTGCTATCCTCATCACTGTTCCACAGCCCATGTGGTCCTGTCCCCAGCAAGCCCAACGCAGCCAATCCTTTCCTCCACCTGGCAGATTTCCGGCACCAGTCTACCCGCTATTGCTCAATGGCTTATCCACAGGGCCCAGCACAGCCCCCCAGGTCTACAGGGATCACAGTCCTCTCGGAAGCCTTGGCAGAGCCGATCCCTGGCTCCCAAGAGTCGCAGCAGTGGGCTCTGCCTGGATCTAGTGGCTGGTGTTGTCCTGACACTTCATGGCCTCTGGGGGTTCCCGAGACACAGTCCCTCACACAGGTGGGTTCCTGGCACACCTCAGAGCACACCCCTGTGTCAGCAGGCCCTGCTCACAGCCGGCAACTGCTGTTGGTTGAACACGGGGGTGGGGGTGCAGCTGGAGTGAGGCCTGCAGGTGTGTGGGAGGCCCTCAGTGTGACCCAGCTCCCTCCCGCCCCAAAGAGCAAACAAAACTAAGTCCTTACCACTTCTCCCGAGGCCCGGGGCTGGGTGCACAGTGCTTCTGGCCTTGCTTGTGGGGTCACACAGCTCAGTTCTCCTCAGCACCACTCCCATGGCCTGCGTGGCTTTCATGTGGCCTTTGTGATTTTTGCGAGTTGATGTGAGTTTCATGTGACTCTCATGCCTCGCGGGGCACGCATGTCGGCAGGGATCCAAGAGGGAAAGTGGAGACCAGCCTTCCCTTTCCAAGCCTTCGCTCTGTCAAGCCGGAGCGCACCCCACGGCCAGCACAGGTCAGCACGGAGCGGGTCCGTCAGAAGTCAGGACAGGGAGGCGTGAAGAGCTGGGCCACTACTGCAACCTGCCACACAGGAAGGGGGTTCCAAAGGGCTCCAGGTCGCCAACTCACCCAGCAGTGAGCCCTTGGTTTCTCGTGGTCACTGTGCACATACGCCACAGGACATGTCTTCCCAAGCAGTACAGGGAGCAGAGGTAAATCCCTGGTTCCCGTTAATAAAACCACGTCTGGAGAGCTCTGGGTCAACTGCCCTGCACAGCCCCGCTGCAGTCTCGATGCAGGGGGCCGAGGCACAGATGTGAAGGCCTCAGAGCAGCTCAGTGTGTCAGGAGTCAGGCTGGGACAGCCACACCCGCTCCCTCAGAGCCTTGAGCTCCCAACACAGGTGCGAAGGCAGAGAAGAGAGACAGCAAGCAGCAGGGCTGAAAACCTCTCCCTCTTACAGGTCAGTTAGGTAGATAGAGAGGGTGAGTCTATCCCTATTGAGGTGAGACGGAAACCGTGAGTCACACAGTCAGGGAACACCACTGACAACAGTGCAGGACATCTGGGGGTGGTGGCACAGGCCTGTAATCCCAGCAACTCCGGAGGCTGAGGCAGAGGATCGCAAGTTCCAGGCCAGACTCAGTAATTTAGTGAGGTCCTAAGAAACCTAGTGAGACCCTGTTTAAAAACAAAAAATAAAAGTGGCTGTGGACTTAGCTCAGGGGTAAAGCACCCCTGGATTCAATCCCCAGTATCAAAAAAAAAAAAAAAAAAAAAGAAGTTCAAGAGATGAACTTCCCTTTTCACAAAAATTGGTATCCTAACTATAAAAACCAACCAGGAGCAGGCAGAGGCACCCACCCAAAGCCGGTTCCCACTGCTTTGCAAAACCATGGTTATGACCTACAAGTCCTCCGAGGTCTCAGTCGAGGATTAGAATTCTCATTTATCTTTGCTTCAGAGTCTGCAAAAATATTCTCAGAATTGGCAAACACTCTCCCACCTTATGTCTCCCGATCTGCACGTGCGGCTCCCTTCCGTCCATCTCCAGTGCCTCGGCTCAGCCGTGGTCCACTCGCGTCTGACTCGTGGGCCAGGCTGGCTGGCAGCTGTCCCACAGGACCGCGTTTCCAGCCTCACCATCATTCCCCCCTTACTTTTCTCTAGACCTTGTAGCCGTGCCCCATGTCTGCTCTTCAAACGTGACAGTGCTACCCGGGTGGGGTCAATTGGGATGGTCCCAGGCCCCGTGCTTTGTCCCTCACAGTGGCAGGAAACTCAGTTGGCGACCACCCTCCTCCTGGCCCAGGGTCCCGGCAGGCGGAGCTGGCTGTCCCAGCGAGCCAGGTGGGTGGGTCTGATGGAGAATCTGCTCTCCTTTCAGGTTCACCCTGCACCCCCCTGAGACCAGGGCTGCTGGGAGGAGAAATCAGCACCAAATGATGGGATCTGCCCTCACCAGTCTCATTACAGCAGCTGCCCAATGACCCTGGAGCTGCCCAGAACCTATGGCGACTGTGACAATGGCAAGACCATCAAGGGAAAGCTGCGGCTTCTGTGGCGCAACCTGACCTGACGGCGCAGGCTGGCCGTGCGTGTCCTCCATCAGCACGCCAGCGCCCCGGTGCTCAGCCGGGCCCTCCCATCCACGTCTGTTTCCTTTTCTGGTCGATCTCAGCACTGTATCACCGGAGCACCACGGTGGGTGGCGGGTGTGCGGAGGCCGTCTTCCCTGTGGGCCCTGCTTTACACACTCACCCTGACCTGGCGTCAGCCTGCTCTGATGATTAGATGCCCGAGAGTGTCTTTCAAGAAAACAGCAAGGAGCTGTGGGCAAGTCTCGGTGGTGCGGAGGTGGTGTGCCATGTTGGTGGTGCTCCGTGCTTGGCAGAAGAATTAAACCGGAGGTGGTCTGTCTGAGTGTGAGCGTGTGACCAGAGGCCCTTCCTGGAGGGCAGGAAGGAACAGGCCCCAGAGGACAGTGTCCAGCACGGTGCTCCAGCGTGGCACAGGCACAGCCCAGCAGGGTGCCGGGGCTCCTGACGAGCAGGCCGAGCTTTCCTGGTTCAACCCCCACAGGGCCTCCCTCGGGTGCCTGCTCAGGCGGGGGCTCCTACCTGGGAGCCGATGTGGTCTGCGCTTCTCCCCCTGGTCTTCCGAGCAGAGTCCAGGTGGCTCATTCACTCACGAATATCCATTGAGCACCCGTCTGGTACCAGGAAATAGAGATCCTCAGGGAGCTCATGTTCTTGTGGGTGGGGACAGAGGACCGAGGGCTGCTGGCAAGTGACAAGTGCTGAGGACACAAGCAGCAGAGAGGACGGGGAAGGTGGGCCGAAAGGGGCCGTCCACACAGTGCGCAGACAGGTCTGGAGGGAAACCGGGAGGCGGCCTGTGCACACCTGTGGGAAGGACAGCAGGTGAGGGGACAGCCAGCCGGGCACTGAGGCAGCCGCCAGGTGTGCAAGCCGGGAGCTGGAGAGGTGTGGGCAGTAGGCAAGTTGGCAGCGACAGCCGGTCTGGCCTTTGAGGTTTCGGAGCTGGTGGGGTCACCAGGGAGTCACACAGCCTCTGCGAAGGGGTCGTGAAGATGAAGCCTCCGAGTTCAGACGCCTCAGAGTTCAGGTGTGGGGTGAGGGGGCCAGGAGCTAAGGAAAGGGAGAAGAAACGCTGGTGGCCAGGTGGGGCGGCCGGCCAGGCAAGAGAGGGCTGGTGCAGGAACCAGGCGGCTTCCAGGAGGGGTCCCGGAGGGCTCCTGCCACAGCTGCCTTGCAAAGGGTGGTTCTCATGACCTGGGAGGAGAACTCAGGTACAGGGGGCTCAAGAGAGGGGGAAGGGGAGGGAAAGAGGCCACAGGAAGCCGTGTTTCCCAGTGAGTGGGGGAGAGAAGTAAGCCAAGAGAGGGTCGAGCCAGCAAAGCTGTTTTAAGATGGGAAAATACGGTCCTGTTTCTACCCCAGTGGAAATGAGCCCGAGCAGAGGGCTGGGCTGCCCGGAGAGCTGGAGCGGGATCTGCAGGGGTGCCTCTGAGCAGCTAAGTGACCTGGGCAGGAGCGGAGCCTCCAGGGGGCCCACAGAAGCGTCCCGCACAGCACCAGGGGTCCCCGTGGGGGAGCACAGGGCCTTCTGCCCGGGCTGCTGTTCTCTCAGAGAAAATGGAAGCAAGGTCATCAGCTGCTGAGGACGGGGAAGGAAGTCACGGAGGGAAGGGACATGGACAGACCCTGGGCATGCGGGAGAGACACGGGGGTTTGCAGCATGACCTCTAGGCACCCGCCAGCCCTTTCCAGGGTGACGGTTGCGTATTTAGATGGGGGCAGTTGGCTGGGTTGCACGGATTTTCTCCAGCCAAGCTCAGCCGTGTGCCTGTGAATTCAGAGCCGCTGTGAGGTCTGGCCAGCGAGTTAAGAAAGAAGAGGTGAGCCACACAGTGAGCCTGGAGGAGCCACTGGAGAGAGCAGCTGCAAAGACGGGGCCGTGGGCAGTGCTGGGCTTGGCGTGGAGGTCACAGCTCTAAGACGACGTGGAGAGCTAGGTTGAGGAGGACGTGGCCATAGAGGCGGTGGCAGTGACATGGGGACGTCTCTGAAACCCAGGAGCCAGGGAACCGACAAGCTCAGGGTCAGAGGGACGACACCAGCACTGCAGTCACCAAGAGCTGTCAGGAGCAGCGCCCGAGAGAGACAGCTATGATAAGCCAGAGGAGACACTCCAGGAAGGAGGGTGGGGACTTGCAGAGGTCCTGTGCGTGAGCTCAAAGCTGGTGCTTTATTCTTATAGCAAGGAGACCAGGAATTGCCTGGAATTTGCAGTGGGGGACAAGCTGTTCGCCTCTCCTCTCCTCTTGGTCCCCTATACCCTGTACAGGACTCCCTCCCACGGGGAGGTTTAGGGAAATGGCACTTCCTGGGATGGGTTTGGTTTGGCTTTTCCTTCCAAGCGTCCATGGGGACACTGCCTCTCAGCCCTCCCGGCACGGGGGTGCGTTTCTCAGACCTGCAGCCGGCCCCGGGTCATGCCTTTTCTGGGGGGTCCAGGCACTTCTTCCCATTCTTTCTGTCTCTGGTGGCCCTCATGCACGGGCAAGCTGAGAGCCGCTGTCCTAGGGAAGCCTTCACAGTCGCCTCTGTGGGCTTCCATTGCTGGGGACAACGGTCTGCACCTCTCTCCTGTCCCTGCAGGGAGTTCTGACCCCGGCGGGTCAGGTCGGGCCCCTTGGCCCTCAATGAGAAGCCTTGACCTTAGTTGGTCTAGATCTTTCTCGCTTGGGGGGGGGGGGCGCTATGAAACCTGGAAGCAGACACCAAGGTCAGAACATGGCTGCGTCTTCTCCAACCTGTCCAGGTTCCCAGGCTCCGGGAAGCAGCTCCCCGGCCTAGACACTGGGAGCCTCCACCCTCCCCTGGGCCTCCTTCCCACCCTGGGAGTGCGAGCCGCCCTGGCTGGTCCGCCGCTGGGTCTGCCGCGGCTGGTTTCTGCGTAGGAGTGTTGCACACCCAGGCTCACTTAGCACCTGCGTTTTCATGATGTGAAAACTGCATATCCACCCTGCGAGCATGACCTCAGATTGTGTAATTTTTTCTCACAAAGTGGAAAAAAGAAGTTTCAGAACATGCTCAGCCTCCTCTGGCCTCCTGGAGGAACCAGCTGGGCTTAGAACAGGGGCCTGGGGCAGAGCCCCACCCCAGGCCTGCACGCCTCCAGGCCCACTCTCTCGCTCCCCACACCACAGCAGGGCGGACCCACTGCACTTAGCTGGTGAACGTGCTTGCTTGATTGGCGGGATGCTCGCCATGTGCATGGGTGGTCCTGGCTCGCCCACCAGGTCCAGGCTCCGTCCTGGCGAGGAAGGCAGGAGGGTCTCGGGACCTTGGACCTCCGTGGCAGCCTTGGGTTTGAGTTTTCCACCCATTTCCCTTTTTGTTGGGTTTCTGAGATGCCCCAAGCAAGCCCAAGGCATTTCTAAACAGCACAGAGACAGCAGGGAACAATTTACAACTTGCGAGGAAGGAAAGACTGATAAAAGCAGCAACCAGGAAAGATTCCTGGGTTTGTCTGCACAGTCCTGCCGCCCGCCCACCTGACCTCAGGACACCTGCTCAGTCCCGAGTGAAGAAACAGGCTTCCAGGGGCGGGCGGGCTGCAGCTGCCCACGACCTCTCCCTCCTCTCCCTCCCCTCAGACTTCCACCGACCGACCTCTCTCTCCTGCCATGGACCCCCACACCAGCCTCGCCCCCTCGGCCTACCCTGCCCTCTCCCTCCTCAGGGTATTTTGGCAAAATCTGGGGAGAGCCCAGACAACAAGCAGAGACCCAAGGACGTCAGAACTGTCCTCTCCAGAGGGGACTCTGCAGGCCAGCCACCTTCCTGCCTCTGGCCAGTGGGATGTTTGATCCAAACAGCATCTTAAGAATGTTAGAGCACGTTGACTCAGCGATAAAGTGAGGGGAGATGACAGCCCCTCCATGTCCCTGGATCTGCCCTCAGGCCCTTACCCAGGCTGCCCCTCCAGCCTGCCACACCCGTCCCGCTCGCCCAGCTCCCTGCCCTTCACCAGCCGGCTCACCCCCTGCCCAGTTCACGGAGGCACCAGAGTGCGGCACCCTCTAGCAGAGCCACACGGGGACCCCGCAGAACAGACCCGAGACAAGCCATGCAGCTGGTGGTGTGGACCCAGAAGGTGGGGCAGCCCTGCTCGCTGTGCGTTTCCTGGGACGACCTAAAGGACTCCATCCTGGGGGCAAACAGCCGGGTGAGAGGAAACCTTGGCTGCTTGTTCATATTTTAACTGTGACAAGTCGCTTAGTGGCCATCAACTGAACTTTTCTTTTTTATAAAATGAAGGTATGAATTGAAGCACTCTGGTGAGGATAAGACCCAATAACTCCTGGCATAGGACATGCTAGCTGTCATTACCTGCCTCCTCTCTCCTCTCTGGCTCGTACACACTCTTGGGGCCTAATGTGTGCACACACAGTACCAGTGAGTGGAGGATAGCTGGGCTTTCTATGCACGGGTGCAACCAACGTACCTAGAACTATCCTGGCACTATTATGGACTCAAAAAATGGTTATGCAGTTGCATTAAGTCTCACCAGGTAGTGAGAGTCAGCAACTGCCATGCTAGTCAGGAAGTTCTCTCTCATATGTCACCATATAAACCAGAATTAAGTGCTTCCAGCTTTTGTGCTGGAGGGACAGATGGTATTCAAGGTGACATCAAAACCACAGCCACTTATTGCCAGGACAATGAGAGAGGCCATCTCCCAAATAAGAGCAGCAAATGCTAGCAGCTAACTCAGCTGCCCCCGTGGGTAGCATGGAAGGACGTGCACCCTCCCGCAGCTCAGATGCATGCACAGTTCACCCCACAGGACAGGCACCCAGAGTTGCTCTGAGTGACCCCACTCTACCTCCCCAGGAACCAGAGGCAGATGGTGCCACTTTGCATATGAAGACACTGAGACACAGCTATGCTGTCCCCAGTGTCACAGACATCAAGCAGACTGTCTCAAAGCAGGCTGCCACCTGGGGCTGGTCTCTTAGTGAATATACACATGAAAAAAAATCACAGGGCACTTTTGTTTGCTCATTTGTCCTATTTGTCAGGGACACTCCCTTCAATCCTCCTCCTGACCACCCCACAGGGGTCTTTGCCCCCAGGACGGCTCCTGAGCCCCCTTTGTTGTGCAGGACACCAGCAATGGGAAGAGGAGAAGGCCCGGAAGGCAGAGACAAACAGAGAGCTGCATGATGAGACTCGTCCAGAGGAGGCAGCCACAGAAGCCTCCTGGCTTGAGAGTAAGCGGTGGTGTTAGAGACAGGCTAGAGACAGGTTTAAGGCTGATCAAGGCAACACTGATACGACAGGGAAAGGAGGTTTTAAAGAAATTTAGCTAAGTATTTTGAAGACTGGCCCCCGCCCCATCACATGACACGTTTAGGACAGACCGTCTTAAAGGTTTAAAGAGTTTCTGTCTAGTTTTCGATTGCCAGATGGCTGTTTCCTGAAAGACCTTATTGGTGGGTCACAAAGTAGCCTAAATGGGTTGTGCTTTGAAAGAAGGAAAATGAAATCAGCTCCAGCATCAACCACGCTTAAAATCATGAAGTAATCTGATGGCTCCTCTGCTAGCTATGGATTGTTGCTTAAATCACCCAAAGCCTAGTGGCTAGAAACTCCATTAAGCACATATTACTTCTCACAGGTGCCTGCCACGTGGTCTCCTGCAGGATCCTGGTGGCTCACAGCGTGACTTCCCACAGAGAGATCCCTGCCTCAGCAGGCAGAGCTGCAGAGGGCCACTGGCCAGCGCCAGGCATCAATGCCAGGAGCTGAGGCTCACTGGGCATGCAGAGGTCATCATAGGGAACTGGTCTCCCCATCTTCCTTCCCAAAACCAAGTTGTTCCTGAATAATAACTGTTCTTTCTCTACACCTTTTCCCATTCTCACCATCTCTGGTGTTCAGCTACAACCCCACCCCTTCATCATGTCAAGGTGAGGTCAGGGACTTTCCACGGTCTTCTACCTCGGTCCACTCCAGGTTTCTTTATCACCAGGCCTCCCACCCTCCTTTAAGAGCTCGTTCTGTGAGTACAGTTAGTTACACACATTTCTGTCCACTGATTTCCCACACAAGACTGAAAGCTGTGAAGGTAGAGTCAGTGTTGTGCATGCATAGATCTCTAGAGCCCTGAACTGGGCCTCCGATGGGTATGATCAGGGCGAAGGTGGGAGGCAGGGGTTAAGCCCAGAGATGGTCAGGCCGATAAACGCTGAGTTTGAATACCACTTGCAAACTCTAAGACTGCGGACAAGTTATTCGATCTTGCACATTAATAGTAATTATTGACTTAATAATAATTGTCATGATGTTTATCACTGACAGGGATAATAGCTATTGTGATCACCAAGGGTGCTGCCTTCCAGGGTGTGCAAACTGGGCAAATGATGTATGTGCTATGTTTAGCATGACGTCTTGCACATACTCAGTGCTTAATAAAAGGAAGATGTGCACAGTGAGCTTTAATCGTTTTTGAATATCCCACACTAAGGAAGGAAGTGTTCGGAGCGCCTGCTTCTGAAACTCCTCTTCCTGCAGATTTCCGGGGCTTCGGCAGAGGCTAGAGCTTTGCCAGCCACTGGAATGCCATGGGGAGTGGGATTCGGCTCAGTCTGCACAGTGCAGGGTGCGGCCCCTCAGCAGCCCTGGGGATGTGGCTCCCGCGAGGACCTGTGTTTGGAACGGGATGTGCTATGAGCATGTCTGCGTCCAAGCGGTCTCGTGTCACCCATGCAGGACGGCGTGGAGTGGTTTCCAGATGGCTTCCCTCCTTGGTGCCTCCTGGTCCCTGCAGGGCCTGCTGGGTGAGGGCCTGAAGAGCGAGAGGAGCTGGAGCTCCTGACTCAGAGGCCAAGGCTCCTGCGCCTGCCAGCCCTGCTGCGGGGACCAAGCAGGAGAGAGCCTTGTGTCCTGGGGAAGGGGTGGGGTCTGCATGCACACCAGGAAAGTGAGAGGGGGTAACTGCACTCGATGGCCCCCAGCACCAAGCTCTTCAGGCCAGCGCATGGGTGGGCCTCACCCCCAGAGCCGTGAGCCCGAGATACAAACCACCTTGCTCCTTTTGAGAGTGGGGAATCTGACCTCGGGAGGCAGGGTGCTCACCTGGCACCACACTGTGAATGGGACCCTCCTACCCTGCCACTCTGTCACTCCTTACAACCCAGCATCCACGTCGCTTGATTTCTCCACATTATTTTAATTATATGTGTATTCAATGGTGGGAAATCTAAAAATATGGAGAGGCTAACTAAAACAAATTAGGAGCCCTTAAAGTTGGCCTCAGAGCACTGGCCTGTAGCTCACGCTGCCCGAGCGCCACGCTGCCCCCTAGGGAAGAGGACGCCCGGGGAAGGCCGACCAGCTCCTTACAGTGTGCGCCACCTGCACACCGGAATGTCGGAGCTTGAAGGGAAAACTGGTGATCAAAGGGTTCTAAGCCGATTTCCTCATTTTCCGAGAATCAAACTAGAAGTCCCAGAGGTTGGAGTGCGTCGGCATAGTAATGCTCAAGGAGGTGAGATCATCCCTTAACAGAGACGAGGCAGCATGGCACCCAGAAAACTCCTCCATGCAGTGAGCAGGCCGGTCATTTTAAGGTGTCCTTAAGCCCCTTTGTTCTTAGATTGAGTGACAGCCAACAAGGGGCTGTCACTGCCATCTGTTGGTTGATGTGCTTCTGCAGCATTGACCCCATGGTCCATTTCCATCCAGCCCTTAGGTGAAGTTCTCTGCAGGAAGGAGAGCAGATGGAAGGAAGAGGAAAGAAGAAAGGCAGAGAGATGGACAACAGGGAGGGAGGGAGGGAAGGAAGAGAGGGAGGAAGGAAGAGGAGGAGGGAGGGAGGAGGAAGGAAGGGGAGGAGGAAGGAAGGGAGGGAGGGAGGGAGGAAGGGAGGGAGAGGGGGAGGGGGGAAGGTAAGGCACATGGAAACAGACAGGCCCAGGTTCAAATCTTAGCTCTGCCTCTTGCAAGAAATGTGATCACTTTCATTCTTGGTCTTCCATCTGTAAAATGGAGATGACACTTCACAGGAATGTTATGCAACTCACCAATTGATGCATGCGTCACTGCCAGCAGGCATCTCAGGGGCCTCGTGGTGGTAGCTATGTCTTGCTCACTCACAGTTCAAAGTGTGTCCCCTAATCACCAAGCACCTCTCCTCCAAGTGGTGGCTTGAGACAGATGTCACCTGCCTGGCGACTCCACCATCTTCTGCTTGAACACTCCAGGTGGCCTGGAGCCAGCAGAGCAGGAGGAGGAGACGTACAGACCAGCAAAGGAGGCTGTCGAGGGCAGGCATGGAAGCCGCTTGCACGACCCCTACACCCTCCGCATTGGCAGAACGAGGTGTCAGGCTGCCTCGGGCTGCAGGGAGGGCTGGGCACCCTGGCGCAGGCGCAGGCTCTGCATGCTGGTTAAAGAAAGGTTGTAACACAATTAGTTCACTACCTCTTCACAGTAAGTGATCAAAATGTTAAGAGACAATTTTTAGAAGTAAAAATAGAAGTAGCATTCTAAGGCAGCGGTGTGCTTCTATTTATGTGTCTTGAAGTTCCATTTCTTTCTTAGGTGTCAGTCTGCTACATATGGAACTAAAAGGCCAGGTAGTGTGGTGACTTAGCCTGGCCCTGAAGACACGGCGTCCATCCTGTGTGACCTGAACACATCTCCCAGCCCATCTGGAGAGTACCGGGTGTCTGCAGAGCCCCGCGCCCACACAGCCCAACCCCCAGCTCTGGCTCAGAGGTGGGACCATCCTGGGTGGGCTCAGGTGGAGGAGACTCCAGAAGAGGGGGGCTGAGAGCCAGGAGGAGGGGCCCGAGGGCGGGAAAGGGGCGAGGAGGGAGGAAGGCAGCCCCGAGGGACAGGCCAGCCAGGTGAAGAGGAAAGCCAGGCGCAGATGGGGACCGTGTCGGGTGGGCAGGGGGAAGCCAGGGCGTCCCTGCACAGGCAGAGGCCGAGGAGAGCCAGGAGGGCTCAGGAAGTCACGTGTAGTCCCCCTGCGTGGGGACCCAGTGGGAAACCAGCTCTGGGTTTGGGTGGGCAAGTTATGTCACAAAACTCTAGGTGTCATTATAAGGAATTTGATTAGGTCCTGGCGCTTGACTAACTAACTTCAAAAGTCTAAATGCTCCATTAAAAAAAAAAAAGAGTCTTCCAAATATGTTAGTTACCTGAATGTGACGCCCATTTCAAGGAAGAAGGTTTTATGTGGTAATGGAGAAAAGGCGAGGATGTGGGGAGCATCAGATAGTTCACGTTGAACAGAGAGTCCTCATGTCTTGGCTTTATTTTATTCACTTTTTAAATTGGGGTAAATAATGTAGGTAAGACGTGAGTCAGAGCAGCCTCAGAAAGTACCTGGAGGCCTTCCTGGTTTGAAGGCTGCTAGCTGGTTTCACGTGGGTGAAGTATGGTTTTCAAGAAGGCAAACAGAACAGGACCTGTTTAGGTCTTGCTGCTGAGGAGGCTTGCAGAGTGCTACCCGGCCCTGGGCAGACTCTGGGGACTGCTACGGCCGGGCTCTGTGGGAGCAAATGTGGGCAGTGGGGACAGCGAGTGTCTTAGGTTGTTCTACGGACGGATCCGGCCGAGCACAGACAGAAGCCAACCCCCCTCGGATCAAGCTTGCACCAAAGAGCCCCAAACCCCTGAGCCCTTCCAGTCCTCCGCAGGGCTACTGGGGACGCCCTGGCCTCTCCAGCTCCCGAGCCCCTGGGGGGCACGACTTCTGCCTTTGTTTCAAGAAAGGGGCACATTTTAGATGGGTAACTGTTCGATGCTTACTACATGTTGATTTACACAATAGCAAAATTAACTCTGAAACACCTCATGACCTCGGCAAGTCGAGATTTTTCTGGGCTGCACACCGTCAGCTTTCTTCTCCGTAAAATGGGGGGACGGGATTATATAATCCCTGAGGCCTCTTCCTGACAACTTCCTCTTTCTGGTTAAATGACATGAAGCTTGAGGTTGCTTATCACCTCAGTCTGCATCTCAACCACTCTTAAAACCATACAGGCCAAAGCGGCCGGCCCAGAAGGGGCTCAGGGGAGCACCACCCTCTGGTAGCACCCAGCCCCGACAGGGCCGGCCAGGGCAGGGGTCCCCTGAGCCCCTGGAAAAGCCGGGCAGGATTCTCTGGCGTTGCCTTTTCCAGCTGGACATACTCATGTCCCCCACCCCTCATTCCCCGTCAGTACTGTTACATGACTTCTGCTTCTCTCAGGAGGTGGCTTCCTCTGACCCAGGAGAACACCCTGCGATTCCACATCCAGCATCAGGTCACAGTACGGGATAACCAGTGAGAGGCGATGCAAGCTGCCAAGATGGCGATTTCAGACCAGACGGAGCCACGTGTGGCTATTTAAATAGAAATTAATCAGTTAGTCACCTTCAAAGTCAGCTCTTCACTCAGGAGCGTCGGCCTCCCTGGCTGGCTCCCAGACAGGCCACGCCTTCCCCGCAGAGAGCTCCACAGGACAGAGCCACCCTGGTGGGGACGCACTGGTCCAGCACCGTGCTCCTGAGATGTCAAGGACCTGGAGACTACCCAGCACCTGCCTCCATTCAGGACGCTGGGCGCCTCACTTGCCGAGTGGCCTGCTCTACTTCATGTCAGGAAGTCCCTCCTGCGGTGGGGCCCAAGTCCTGTACCTTGTGCTCTCTGGAGACACATAGGACAGGCATAGCTCCTTTCCCCTGGGACTTCAGGGGTCAGGGGCAGCCAGTGCGTCTGCTCAGCTCCCCTTCCCCAGGCACAGCTGAGGGCCAAGGCCTGGAAGAGTTCAGTCCTGCCGAGACTCTGGCATCTCCAACTCGGAACCCAGGCTCTCCTGCTGAGAGGTTCCAGTCCCGACTTCCTGGGTTCACCTCCAGCAACGAACTCATTAAAGAACGCTGTCCCAGGCAGAGGGTGAGGCCCAGCGTAACCCTGGCTGCACCACAAAAAAACAATGACAAAAAACAGATGCATGCGCGGGCACTTGAGAGCTGAATGTCCCCATGCCCTGCCTTCCCCAGGTCCTTCTCCCCCTTTTTAATCTCTTTTTGCACCCAGCCACCCAGCCCATCTGGAGAGTACGGGGTGTCTGCAGAGCCCCCCGCCCACACAGCCCAACCCTGGCTCAGAGGTGGGACAGAAACGACACTCAGAGCACCGTCAAAAGTCTAAATGCTCCATTAAAAAAAAAAAAAAAAGAGTCTTCCAAATATGTTAGTTACCTGAATGTGACGCCCATTTCAAGGAAGAAGAGTTTTATGTGGTAATGGAGAAAAGGCGAGGATGTGGGGAGCATCAGATAGTTCACCCCAGGGACCCCAGGGACCCCAGGTGCTGCACATAAAAAGCACCAAATGGCAGGCTTCCCCTGCACAGTTCAAAAGTACCTTGAGCGTCGAAGAGGAAACAGATACTGAAGAGCAAGGTGCACTTCCACATGGCACCGTGTCGAGGGAGAGGGGCAGCCACTGGGCCATCTGCCACGTGGGTGCTGCGGACTCTGCAGGGGAGACAGTGGGTTAGGTGCTGGTCACAAGCTTCAGGTCTGCACAGCATGTGCCACCAACTCTGGGGCCTCCAGTCCCAGGCAGGGAGACAGGCTCCCTGCGGCACCCTGCGCAACAGGCTCCAGCTGGTCAGCGTTGAGGCCAGAGTCACCAGCCTTGCTGCCATCGCAGAGCAGCTCCTGAGAGTGGCTGCACAGGGAGAGCCACCACCAAGCTGGCAGCAAGGACCAAGCCACCAGGGGTCCTGCCCATGAAAGCAGCCAGCCCTCTTCTTCACCAGCAAAACCCTGGCTCCTGAGCCCTGAAATTCACTGCAGAACCAGCTGTTCCCTTCAGTCACCAGCCTCAGCACCAACCCCTCCCCTAAGGCCTGGTTAAGCACAGGGCTTGGTGCATGGTTGGTCTTACCCACAGTTGGCCCGCCGTATCTGTAGGCACTGTGACTGTGAACTAAAACCAGGGACCAAAAATGTTTGGAAAGAAATCTGCATCTGGCTGAACATGTACAGACATCTTCCTCTGATATCGTTCCTTACACAGTATGATGTGACAGCCTTTTACAAGCATCAGGCATTAGAGTGACCTAGAGACCCTCTGGAGTATATGGGATGTAAATACGGCACCATTTTATATAAGGGACTTGAGCATCGGCCGACTTTGCACCTTCAGGCAGCCCCACCACCATTCCTTCTTGGATGACAAAGGACAGCTGCCTCGTGTATCCATCCCCATACACGCAGCACACGCGGACTAAGTTTATACAGGATGTGGCATGTGTATACACACACATAGGTAGGCTGTCACGGATTTCATAGGTACTGTCTTATAATTCATGTCTACATGTGTGTTTATATAATGCATGCTTCTAGTTGTGTAGACGTGTGTGTGGTATTTTAGTATGACCTGTGCGTGTGTGTGTGTGTGTGTGTGTGTGTGTGTGTGTGTGCAGACACTTCTGGAAGAGCACACAGGAACTCTGCGTGGTGGCTGCCTTGGGAGAGCAGAAATGGGGTCGGGGGCCACAGCAGAGAAGGACACGTTTGCCTTTCCTGTGTCCGGTCCCACACCTTCCTTGCCCTCAGCACAGCACCAGCTCTTGCTCACCTGAGGTCTCCCCGTCGCCTTGGCCTTCCCAAGGCCGCTCTCCAGGCTGGGCTTGTCCACAGGCCTTACCTTGAGCTACGTAAGTTGATGTGGTTCTCTTCATGTCTGTGACAACTCTGGCCAACCGAGATCAAACGTGATGACAGAGGCTGTGACGTGCTCTGCACACAGGCTCTGCGTGGAGACTGCAGCCCTGGCCTGTTGGGGACCACTGGAGCCCCCACTTGGCCAAGCCGCCCAGGTCCTGGTCTTCACCAGCCTGTTTCTTAAAGGAGGTGCCCTTGTGGCATAGGCTAAGACAGGGGTGGCTCAGGACGCTGGTGTGCCCCAGAACTCCCATGGAGGGGCGCCAGGCCCAGGCGGAGCTGCCAGCCCACCCCTCCTCTCAGTGCATGGTAGGGATCTCTGTGGAGCTGGGTTATCAGTCCAGGTAGTTCTGTGGCGATAATGGTGAATCCAGGCCTCTTTGTCTCTTAGCCACTCTCTGGAACCCTCTTGTTTGAGTTCCTAGTTCACCATCACCTGGGGGCTCTGTGCTCAGTCCTGGGCATACTGATGAGTAGAAAGGTATTCACTGTTAACAGGGACGAGGAACTGGAAGGAAATAACTGCAGGACAGCGTGCCTGGCAGGGACCACCGCCAAGGAAGAGGAAGGGCCTGCAGGTGGAGGAGGTGACATCAGGGTTCTGAAGAGAAAGCAGCGTGTGCAAAGACAGGAAGGCTTGACCTGCAGAGCTCGGGGGAGTGGCCGAGCTGGGCTTGGCTGAGCACAGTGCCAGGCAGATCCAAGGGGCTGTGCCAGGAAGGGAGCGGCGGGGGTTGGGGGGGGCGGGTTCCATCTGCCTTCACGTCCGAAGTGAGAGGTGCTTATTAGTTACTGCTTCACACCTTCAGCAGGTTAAAAATTAACCCACAATCAGATCCCTTTTTACCCTATTTCATTGCAAAGTAGAAATCTTTTTAATGTTCTCAAATAATTGACTGGTTACTTTATTATTAGGCATGGAATGTACAAGTAAACAAATATGTTTGGAAACCAAAGTTAATGAAATCTATGGATTTTTCTCCTGTAAAAACATATATGTATAAAATTATATATCATTTCAGGGAGTTTGTGAAACTCTTTAAAAAGTTCCTGAGTTTAAAGGTTGTATGGATAATCAACTGACAGATTTGTTTTGTTTAGACAGGAGGATTTTGAATAAGAAAATCATGTACAGAGTCTGACTGTTAAGTCTCATATTGAGGTCAAAAGAAAAAAATTACAATCTCATTTCAGCATCCGTCTGAGATCATCTCCCAAATGCAGCGTAGTAATATTGAATTTTCTGAAGTTTTCTTAATTACAAGAAATCTATGGCAAAATAGAGTGGGTGGTGCTTAATCTAGGTCACAGGCTATTTTAGGGTACCCAAAACAGGAAATGAAAGAGGGAAATAATCCTATAAAATAAGGTAAAAAAAAAACAGAAGTCGAATTTTCAGAATTTCCTCCCAGTGCAGCCACGTAAGTGCTGGATGGAGTACATGACATAACAGAAAGGCCCTGGTGTAGGGCTTCCTAACTTTCAGAATAACCGTCACGCCTCTGCTGGCCCAGGAGACCCCTGGTCTGACCCATTCACACCAGCCACAGGGCTACATCTTTTGAAAACCTGTTCCTGTGCTTCTCAGCACTGGGGTGAGGTGGCTGGGACTCGTTTGTGCAGGAAAGCCAATTAAAAGTTGACTGCTCTGCTTCTAAAAACCAAAATCAAAGTAGTACTTTCTTGGTGGAGGCAATGAAATCTGCTTCTTTTGAAAGTTGAGACAGTTTTGTGAGCACCTTGTCCTGTTCATGGGGAGACCTGCCCTGTGAGCTGCTCTGGGGTTGGTGCAGGGGAGGGTGATTGGAAACCTGCGGGAATCCAGGAGGATGTCGGGAGCGGGTGTGGGTGGAGGAAGGGAGCAGAGGAGGAGAGCTTCAAGTCCAGCCCAAATTCCAGAAAGGACTGCACCCCACTCCCCTGTACCACAGGGAGGGACAGGCTCACGGTGCCTGGTGGCCCCTGGGCAGTCGGGCCCGGAGACCGAGCTCGCATCACTCTTGAGCTGCCTGCCGCGGGCCCCAAGCTGCACAGAGCACTGAGAAGCTCCTGCAGGCAGGAGGCAGGCTGCACAGGAGGCTGATGGTGTCGGCTGTCCCCTGGGCACAGTCTCCGGGCAGGAGGGGAGTGGCACCGAGGCCAGGCCGAGCCTACCTTATGGAGCACGCCACCGGGAGAAGCCGTGAGGTCACACAGGCTGAGAGCAGGCAGCCACACCAGCCCCAGGCCGCAGCCCAGGCAAGGTGGCCAGGGCAGAAGAAGGCAGCAGATCTCAGAGGACACCAGTCGGAGGGTGGCCAGGGCTGCCCTGCCTCCCGTCACGTCATGAGGCCACAGAGCGCGGGAGCCCCTAGGGGAGAGGAGAGAGATTCTGAAGGTCTGAGCCTTCGCCAAGGGACTGACTCACCCCAGGAAACCTCAGGACTGCCTCTGGACGATGTAGCATATCCCTTGAACCCGACTGGATTCCACCCAAAGGAAGGTGCCCTTTAAGCCATGCGTGCTCCTTGGTGTGCCCAGCAGGACGGGGCTGCAGGAGGAGGGAATCAGTGGGGGGCCCAAGGCAGCTCTATTTTCTTTGGGCGTGTGAGTGTGCTGTGAGTGAATCTGGAAACCTATGTTTTGTATTTCCTATTACATAATTCTACCACAAATTCAAGGTTACATCATATGTATAACTTTGAAAAATCAGAAAAAATCCAAATCTGAATTGACAAGGTTTATAATTTCAAATATATCAGGTAGGTATCATTGTGTATATTTAATAAGTCATTGAGTTTTCTAGAGCACATATTGTACATTTTAGGTATGTACATTTTATGTGACTCACACATGCATATGTCTTGATATTTTCTATTTCCTTTTTGCTGCTGTTAAGCTTCCTGTGTGCTAAGCTGGGTCTTTATTCTTCTGAATGATGCAATGGATTGACTAGATAATGCACCAGTAAGGAACTCTGGCAAGGTACCAGGACCTTGGCACCACCTTGCAGAATTCCACACTATGGTAAGTTGCTCAGGTGACCTCTGTGACTCGTGCCACCCAAGTGGCACAGGTGGCGGGAAGTCTCTGAGAGGTAGTGCAGGAGGGTCTCCGGAACCTTCTCCAGCAGCCCTGCTGCTCTGAACCTTGATGTCAAAATCCAGGTTTTGCACAATAAGGAAAAGTGCTGTTTTCACTTGTGAGATGTTAAGACTCTCACTGTCCCAGGAAGGAGGGTGGCAGCTGGAACACTCACCCCGGCCTTCCTCTCAGGGGCTGTCACTCTGAACATGTCAAGACACCCACCGGGAACCGCCATAGATGAGGTTTCTTTCCTGAATAAAAATGACTGAAACTTTTGACAAGGATTATTCTTTATTTTATACGTAGACATCATGGAGATATCCAGAGTCGACCAGAATTTCAAGTGTGATATTTTGGAAAGTTTGGCATCACCTGATTTTAGAAACGGAGAATGTTCGTAATCAGTGATGAGTATGTTTGAAATGACAGAATGCTAAAGAACACTTTCTTTCCAATGAATTCTTGTAATGTTTGAACAAATGAAAAACACAGGGAGATCCAAGTCCAATTCTGTTTTTAAAAGGATGTAAGTCTTACCAATGTAGCAAAAACGTTTTTCTGCTAAGTTACATTTGGGTAACACACAGAACCAGAAGTTGCCATAGTAGGTATTGTAACATCAGATCAAGTTTTGACACAACTGGCTTGAGTGACAGTGAGTGAGTCTGTCTAGACAAGCAGGAGCAGTGTGTGCTGGGGGGTCCCTGCTCCCAACGCTTTACAAGACTGCCACCATTCAGTAAGTCAGGACACTCGCCTTCTTGGCGTTGGACACCTGTGTGCTATGAGTGTGTACTTGATGTCCCTTTCTTGCTTCTACTGGTGGCATGCGTGGTTTGTGGCCTGTGCCAGGTGCTACGGCACACTGTGGGCCTAGCAGCTCAGGAGGCTGAGGCAGGAGGATGGCAAGTTGGAGGCCAGCCTAGGCAACATCGAGACTCTCAGTAACTTAGCAAGACCCTGTCTCAAAATAAAAAATAAAAAGGGCTGGGGATGTGGCTCCGTGGTTAAGCACCCCTGGGTTCGATCCCCTGTACTAGGGGGGAAAAACAGGTAGCCTGCATCATTTCACACAGGTACCGGGGCGCATGAGGCCACAAAGCAGAACATTTCAAAAACCCCAGTCACATTCCCAAGACGACAGCCTGACCACAGTGTGACACACAGAATAATACTGCTTCCACAGGGGAACTCTGGGGACAAGTCCCAGTTACACCATGGGGGGGAGGCCAGAGATCCGGAACTCTGATGGTCTGGCCTCAGCCCTGCTGGGGACCCCCATTTAGGATCTCTGCGCCTCTACCTTCTCAAGGGTAGGGACAGTGACTTAAGAGATGGCTACAAGTCTTAGATAAGTGACAAGAACACTAAGCTCAGCCTGTCTCTAGGGGGACTCTTGGCTTCCTTTCCTCTATGTCTGGTGACACACGTGCCTGAGTGCGGCCAGGCTGCTTCAAGGCTTGACGGCCTGGCTCACGGTGCACACAGCCTGCCCCACTCCTGGGCTGGTGATCTGGAGCCAGCGGAACCGAGCCCCCCACACCACAGCGCTCGACGCGCCTCTGCTCTCAGGTTGCCCGGCCCCACCGCCGCAGTTCAGACGATCCAGACCAGCCTGCGGAGCTGCACCGGCCTGTGGCCACGCTCTGCTCATAAAGTCCTTTCTAGAGTAATTCAGAAAAAACCCACGGAGTCCTTGTCCAGGGCTGCAATTTCCTTCACCTCCTTCTCTCATTTAATAACCATAAAGACAACAGCAAACACAAGACAGCAGTCGTTCAGGGAAGGCTGGCCGTGCGCCAAGCGCTGAGCCAGGACTCAGAGAGACACACGTTGATCCCCGGGTTTCTTGATAGCAAGACCCGTCCCTTCCAGGCAGTGTTCCTGAGAAAACCTCCGGTTCTGCAGGTCGGCCACCCCCGCCTCCCCGCCGCCATCAGAGACAGCGTGGCCTTGGTGCGGGGGTAAGCTCTCCTGAGTTCCGGCACACTGCGGGGGGGGGGGGGGGGGCATCCTTTCCACATCCTCCCCAGAGGGCCTCCCTGTCAGCCAGAGGTCCCTGCTTCTTCCTCGCCACGGCTCCTGGGCCACCCTGCAAGGTCCTCCTGACCGTCTCCCGCTCCACCCCACACCCCACTACACACCTCCTTGAGTGCACCCTCCTAAACCACACAGTGCAGGTGCAGCCTGTGCTTCAAGCACACCCCCAGAAGGGACCCCCTCAGGCTTATAGCGACGTTGGACATTATGGAGAAAATGGTGCCCGGCTTTGGAGATAGCAGGATTTGCTAAGATGCCCTGGGTGGTTATGGCTTGACTGGGACCAGGCCTCTGGGCGCCCCGTTCAGGGCCTTTCGTACCATGCTCTTCAGCACCCTGATGTTATCACTCTTAACATGTTTCCACGAGTATCAGCCATCAGTATCCTTCCTTCTCTCATTCAAATGCTCAAACCCACGGAAAGTCTACCTTATAGTGATATTTAACTGCATTTATTAATAATAGCAGTGAGCAACTTTAGTACTGAATGCTAAGAAACATTAAGCACTTACTATTATTACAAGAAATCATTCCATGAGAATGATTCACTTTAGAAAGTTTAAATAAGACTTTGAAATACTCTGTGTACGAATCATAACAGAGAGAGAGAGAGAGAGTAAGTAAAGGGGAAAAAAAAACCCTTTGTGGTTGCTTTTCTTACAACTGAATATCATTTTACTAGAAAAGGGCTTGGCTGACCTACTGATTCATCATGGACGGATGCCGTTTTCTGTTTTAGATTTTTTTAAAAGACCTATTGTTCATTCTAATAATTTCATTTCTCCTCCACTGCTCCTTCTCGCTCCTTCCCTCCTCCTCTGGGGGGCTGGCATTAAAATCAGCTCATACTAAGAAATCACACACTCCCCTTCAAAATCCACGTCTCTCAGGTGGAGTTCAAGTTCGGCTTAATCTGTCCTTTCTTGTCTACTGACAACGCCTGGTGTTCTTCTCCAGGGAGACGAGGTGTTAGCATGGTTTTCCTCTGAGGGTGACTGGTGGGGTCAGGGTGGAGAGGTTATAAATCACTCTCCCGGGAAGTTTCCAAGCTGATGTAGGATGCACTTGAGTCAGGGTTCCACAGAGACAGAAGCAAAGGGAGATGGGTAGGAGGGCAGGAAGGAGGGTGGATAGGTGGACAGGAGGGACGGGAAGGAGGTAGATAGAGACAGACACACAGACAGACAATGGGTGGTTTAAGGAATTGGCTCATTCACAATGGAAATGTCCGACAAGTTCAAAACTGTGGGCAGACCCTCAGGCTGGACACCCAGGGAACCTGCCCTGCTGTATCAAGCGGGCTTCCGCAGAAGCCCCTCAGCTTTGGGGGACATGGATACTCCTGTACGAAAGGCTTACTAATGGGTGAGGCACCCGTCCCACGAGGTGGCCTTCCTCACTCCAAGTCTGCTGGGGCTTCACTGTTCATCTCATCTGAACAGTGCTTCTTTACAGTAACACCTAGAATGCTGCTTGACATATTGTCTGGGTACCTGGTCTAGCCAAGGTGACACGGACACCACCTCAGATGGCCAGGGACTTCCTGTGGACAGTCATTATCTTCTGCCTCATTATCAACCTCATCAGAATAGACGAGTCCCATAATCAACTCTCAGACTCACTCCTCTTCTCCCACTGGATCAGCCAGAAAACCATTGTGTATCTTAAAATCTGGTTCCCTGCACTGATGGGAATCTGGGAGGGAAGTGTGGCCTCGACCAGTTCAGTGCAGTCTTCTTTGCTAGCCACGCCCCAAACTCCCTTTCTCCAACCTCTGAAGCTCTGAAAGCTGCTTCCCAGTGATCATCATGGACAATGGGCTGAATCTATGGGACCATCAGGACAGCTTTCCCAGCAGGTCTTCGGAGTTCCAGGTTGGTTACTCTAAGTTCCAGTATTGACTCCACCTCTCCCCTGCTCCCACGGCTGAGCTAGAGATGGGAGAAGAGCCCACCAGCCACGGAGCAGAGTGGGGAGCCAAGAGTCTCTGGGCCCTGACTCACCCCGTCCTAGGTCATTCCATCCTCACAGAGCTTCTACTTACCGAAGTCGATTTCTGTGTGTGTGTGTGTGTGTGTGTGTGTGAGTGTGAGTGTGTGTGAGTATATGTGTGTGAGTGTGGGTGACTGTGTGTGTGAGAAAGTGTGTGTGAGAGTGTGAGTGTGTGAGTGTGTGTGTGAGTGTGGGTGACTGTGTGTGTGAGAGAGTGTGAGTGTGTGAGTGTGTGAGTGTGTGTGTGAGTGTGGGTGACTGTGTGTGTGAGAGAGTGTGAGAGTGTGAGTGTGTGAGTGTGTGAGTGTGTGTGTGAGTGTGGGTGACTGTGTGTGTGAGAGAGTGTGTGTGAGAGTGTGTGTGTGTGTGAGTATATGTGTGTGAGTGTGGGTGATTGTGTGTGTGTGACAGAGTGTGTGTGAGAGTGTGAATGTGTGAGTGTGTGTGACTGTGTGTGAGAGAGTGTGTGTGAGAGTGTGAGTGTGTGAGTGTGTGTGTGAGAGAGTGTGTGTGAGAGTGTGAGTGTGTGTGTGAGTGTGTGTGAGTGTGGGTGACTGTGTGTGTGAGAGAGTGTGTTTGAGAGTGTGAGTGTGTGTGTGTGAGTGTGTGAGTGTGTGTGACTGTGTGTGAGAGAGTGAGTGTGTGAGAGTGTGAGTGTGTGAGTGTGTGTGTGAGTGTGTGTGTGTGTTGGGGGTGGGAAGAAGGAGAGCAGGAATTAAGGGTGTAGAAGGCATAAAAGGAAGACTCAAGTTTCTTTTTTCTTTTTGTTTAAAATACTTGGTCCCTAAATGCATGAAAACCGGAGCTGAGAGGTGGTGAAACTCTAAACAGAGATGCTTGCTCTCAGCTAAACTTTGCCCACCAAGACTGGCACTGTGCCGGTGCCAGGAAGACGGGGTGGAGAGGCTGGAGAGGGTGCCCAGTGCTGAGCACCGTGGGGAGCAGCCTGGCCAGAGTGCACAGCAGTAAGACTGAGGCTGGAGACAGCCGGGCCACATCCTGAGGGTCCTGGACGTCCCGTGGCTGTGGGACGTGTCACTTCAGTGTGCTGACAGAGGACACGTGCTAGTCAGCTTTTCATCCGTGACCAAAGCCCGTGACGAGAGCAACTCACAGAGGCGGAGATGAGCTGGGCTCAGTGTCAGAGGTTCAGTCCACGGGAGCAGCTCCACCGCTCTTGGCCCAAGATGAGGCAGAGTAGCATGGCGGAAGGCATGGCGGCCAGAGAAAGGGGAAGGAAGGAAGAGGAACCTTCCCGGGCACGGCCCACAGAGCCACCATTCAGACGGGGGTGGACTGATTGGGTGGCGGCGCCTCTGAACCTTCTGCATTAACACAGGAGCCTAGAGGGGCACCTGGAGTCCCACCATGCCGAGATGTGGTGGCCAGGGCCGGGATGCCAGGGGATGCACAGGGGCCCGTGGAGGGGACTCTTGGAAACCCGAGCTCCCAGGGTGGAGAGCAGGTGTATCTCACCCAGCCCACTTCCTCCCTGGAGTCCGAGGCTGAGGGCAAGGGAAAGGCGAGGCCGCAGGGTGTTCACTGCAGCCCCACGAGCGTTTTTGGACTTCTCTGGACTGGCCACAGTGTCAGGGATACAGAGATCCATAAGCTGTGGCTGTCTTCTCGGGAAGCTCCCAGTCTTCCAGATGACTCAGGGGCCATGTAAAAACACAGCAACCAGAGCCGTGAGCCAGTGCACGCGCCAGGCCAGTCCTGTGTACGAAGCCCGGGAGGCCAGGTGGCGAGGACGGTCCTGAGGTTAAGAGTGGGCTAGTGACCGAGGCTGGAGAGGCTGGAGGACGGAGCAGAGAGCAGCCCCCTGGCATACGGGGGCTTTGAGACGGGTGTGCACGAAGCTTGAGGCTTGAGGTTGAGTGTAAACCCTGAGGTGTCATAAGAAGGTCCCGGAAGGAAAGGCAGACGACGTGCCGCAAGCCTGCTGTGGGGCGGGGGGCGGCCAAGACCAAGCGCAGGTGCAGAGACCCAAGAGCCGGGAGTCGCCAGGGGCCGCAGCACAGGGGCATGGCCAGGCTTAGATGGCTCCTGGGCACTCAGGCTGGGCAGGAAAGAGTCAACCCTCTCAGTCTCTTCATGATCCCACCCTCGCAAGTGGGAAAAAGTCAGTCTCTGAGTAAACCCAGCACACCGTAACGAGAACGAGTTACATCATTTGCAGGACTTGGTGCAAAATTAAAAGTGAAGGGTTTTGAGATGTTGACAGGAGTACGGGAGCGGCCAGGGCACTCTGCATGCCCACCAAGCTGGCCCTGGGAAGAGCTCGGTGGTCCCTGCTAGCGGTCTGCTCCATTTCTTTTGGAGTGAAGCAGGTTCCACGTTTCCTCTCCTGCTCCTGGAGATTTGGAGAGAGGTGGAGTTGCCAGCAATGCCCACCCCACCCCAATGCCCCCAGTCTCTAGGGGAGCAGCTAGATTTTGTGCTTCCCGCACTGGTGGCTAGGGTGAAGGGCTGGTCCACACGCTGGAGCCCAGGACTCCAAGTTCTGTCCCCAGGGCCGCGGGTCCCATGCCTGCATCGTCCCTGCACCATCACCCAGGGTCACCTGAGAAGACGGGTCATGCCTCCTGATGTTCTCGGGCTCCCTCATGCCTGCTCTGATGTCGCCACATGTTACCAGGTTGAGGGACCTGCCCGTCTTCCCTGCACCCATCGCTGTCCGCAACACTGTGATGGACAAGTCACACCAGGGGCAGAAAGTCCAGCATACACACCCCTTCCCCACGCTGAGCTGGAGTTGAAATCAGTCTCATCCGGAGAAGGGACAGGTGACATTAGCGCCTCCCAGCACGGCGCTCTTCAGCATGCCAGGGGGGCTCCTGCACATGCTCGCAGCGCGACCACTGCTAAAGCCTCTGCCTCCTCCGTTGACGGGCCGTGTCCCCAACACTCAGAGCCGTGCCCTGTGCACAGTGCCCTCTCAGCACCCCTGGTCCCCCCGTCCCTCGGGTGCCATTCTCAAGCACTCATGGCACAGTGGAGGGGTCCTCTCTGCCTGCTGCCGTCCTACCGTCCCAGTGAAAGTCAGGTTAGAAAACTGCGTCTCCGTCACAAAGTCCGGCTCTGCCACCACGGCCTCCCTCCTGCGCCCATCCTGGTGTCCTGCTCCCCTTCCCTTCCTGTTGGGACAGGTCCACCCTGGGCAGGCGGTAGGTGCCTCTGGGAGAGGGGGCGTGGTGTTCAAGAGAAGGCCGAAGGGAAAGCCGTCCAGACACACTGTGCCAGGCGCTCAGGGCCTCCCGAGCCCCACCTGGGCCTCAGACAGGTACAAGGAGCAGCATTTCTTCACTCTCTGTCCTGGGTTACATCTCTCCTGACTCTTTTCAAGTTGGGGGCGTCCTCTGGGAAGTGACTGGTAGACAGGGGGGTTTATATTGTACACACCGTCTCATTGGTTGGCTGTTCTTTCCAGAAAGATCCAAAGGATGGGTGGGTTTTCAACGGGAGCTCACGCTGCTTGAGACATTGCAAGTGGCGAGCAGCACGGCGATGAGCAGCCCCGCAGCCGAGTGCCCACACACGGGGAGCCAGTTCCACAAGGGAATCGAGGTACAGATGGAACCTCTTATTTATGTATTTATTTTTGTACTGGGGACTGAACTCTGGGCTTGACCACTGAGCCACATCCCCAGCCCCTTTTATTTTTCACTTTGAGACAGGGTGTTGCTAAATTGCTCAGGGCCTTGCTGAGTTGCTGAGGTTGGCTCTGAACCTTGGATCCTCCTGCCTCAGCCTCCAGACTCCGTGGATCACAGGTGTGCACCACTGTGCTCAGCTCATTTTTCTTTTTTTGATATTGGGAATTGAATCCAGGCACTCTACCCCGAGCTACACCCCTAGTCCTTCATCTTGAGACTGGGCCTTGCCAAGTTGCTGAGGCTGGCCTCAAACCGGCATCCTCTTGCCTCAGCCTCCCAGGCTCCTGGATTTCCAGGCACAGCCACTACACCCAGAATAGATATACCAATTTCTTTGGTTCCTCCTTTTAGCTGCCTTGTTAATGAATCCCTTAGATACAGGACAAGAAGGTGCCACTGGCCATGGTTTGGCAGGAGGAGACTCAGGACAGGTGCGCTGGAATCTCCCTGGAGGCAGCTCTGGGTTGTTGGGCGCCTGCTCCAGACAGACGCGGTTTCCTCCTTCCTTCAGCGTCTGAGACTGAAGCCACTTTTCTCTCTAGTGCTATTTGGTTGCGCTACACAAACTTCGGCCCAGAAGGGAGGTATTTCATAGGTCAACATCTCAGTGGCTGAAGGTCTTGTTACAGCGAAAGCCAGGTTCCCAGCCCGCTGGGCCGTGGCAAGGCCGGCTGAGCGTCAGACGCGTCTTCAGCAGAGACACGCAGGCCCCCAGGCGGCTCAGCACCCCAAGACAGGCGACAGCCCCCGCAGAGCTCCTCGCACCCTTCAGCAATGTTCCCAGGCACACGTCAGCATCTCCAGGGTCAAATGCCTTTTGCACACACCCCTGTCGCTTCCCGGGAAGTTCCTGTCCACCTTCGCCCCTGCATCTTGCACGCAGTTTCCTTGGCCTTGGTGACCTCCAGAGTGACGGGACTCACGGCAGCATCTTCCCTCGTCAGAGTTGACCTTGGAGTCTCAGCGGGGCTCTAAGACCTGGCCCCGGACATGGGGGTCTGTCTTGTGTGCCAGTGAGACGCCCAGTGGCTGAGGCCCTGGTCAGCTTCAGGGTGAGGGCCGACTGCCCGGGGTACCAGCCCTGTGGCTTGGGATTGGGCCTTTCACCCCCAGCCTTCGGGGCAGTGCAGATTGGACTCAGTGGCCAAGGTCAATCAACAGCCTGAAACTTTCAGCAGGCCCTGACCCGCAGGCCCTGGAGACTCAGAGGAGGTGCCAGGGTGCTGGCTGGCAAGCCTGCAAGTTCTGCCTCAAGCTATTCATCTGTGTCCTTTAAAACAGCCTTCGTGATAAATCAGCAATAGCAAACCAGGCACGGGGAGCTCTACGCTGCTCTTGGAAGGGGTCCTGGGAACCCTTTGTTATAGCCAGGTGACAGCTCCTGAGGTTGCTGTCCCACAGAGGGGGGAAGACCGCGCCCTGGACCAGGCAGACAACTCAACGCCAGGCGTCTGAAGCCGCGAGAGCAGCTGGGGTCTCCCTGTGGGCCTCCTGCTTGACCAAGACAGCTGGGCCAGAGCCCCGACACCGTGCAGTGTCAACGCGCAGCCTGGACCATGAGACGTCCTTCCTGGTGCCCTCATATCCTGTGACGGTGTGTCAGTCACCCCACACTGCCCAGTGGTTCTCAGTGGCTCTCCTCCTACCTAACCACAGCTGGACCCGGCCTCAAGGCCTTCCTGGTCAGGTGCAGCCCTCCAGCTCACAGAACCTTCGCACTGGGCCTCCGAGTCGGGGCCTGCTGGCCTCCCCAGGGCAGAGACGGCTTCCTGCAGAGTTGGGGCTGCGACAGCCGGGTCCCGGCCAGGTGGCCGTCACCCCGTCTCCTCTGTAAACTGGCTGAGCTCCCTCACCCTGCAGAGGGACACAGGTGGCCAACACACCCGGACCATCATTGTTCTCTGTTTCTGTCCAAAGAGAACCAAGTCCTGCGGGATCCACGGGCCAAACAGACTGCCAGGCCCCTGCTGAGAGGTCCCTGAGGCCCTGAAGTCACCTCTGTAGTGACATTGCCATTGTCCTCCCCCGTGGAAGAAGGGATGCGGCAGCTCCCCATGATTTGGGGTCAGGGGATAATCACACCCTGGGATTTTCCCGCGGGCTTTGATTTTTGCCCCCGTCGCACGTTAATGGATTTGTCTCTTCTCCTGTTCAATCTGTCTTTGTTTATTCCAGCAAACGTGCAGGGGCAGAGGGGAATGTGCCTTCACTCCTACATGTTCAGGGAGGTGACGCCTGGACTTGGAGTGTAGTCCATCCAAGCCAGCCCCAAGGTTGCCTTCTAGGGTAACAACAGAAACCCCCCTTTCGTCCTCACAGAATGTCGTGGCTGACGGAGCAGGTGCTGTTAGGCACCGACTTGGAGAAGCAGAGCCTCACAGACTGAGTAGGAATAACTGAATTCACACAGACAGACAGACAAGAGCCTCGTGACAGGTGCCTAACGCAAAAGCAAATGGTGGTCGACACGTGTTTTAGTCGGCTTTTCTCAGCTGTGACAAAAAGACATGGCAACAGTTTTGGAGGAGGAAACGTTTGTTTGGGCTCTAATGCCAGGGGTCTCAGTGGACCCCCATAGAAGGCCCGGGGCCGGAGGTGAGGCAGGACGTCATGGCAGAATGTGTGGCAGGAGAAAGCACTCAAACATGGCACCAGGAAGCAGAAAGGGAGACTTGCACCTAAAAATAAGCACAGAATCTGTACCCCAAAGGCACGCCCCCCAGCCCCACCTCCTCTGGCACGTCTTAGGGTGGCACCATTGGTGATGTTGTTCCGAAGAAACGGTCACTGACCCTCTGTGCCAAGACCCTCTGTGCCAAGCCCACCTCTACAGCGTGGGCTCCAGCAGCCGGGGGCAGGTGGCCACTGGCCAAGGGATGCACTGAGGCAGGAGAGAAGTCCAGTAGCAGCCAGTCCTCCTGGGACCCACTGCCCACGGCCAGTCCGTCCTACAGAAGGCCTTCTCCAGGGGGCAGTGCAGTAGTTCTGTGGCATTTACACCTGGGGAGAAGAAAAGAGAAAGTAGTCACCAAGAAAGAGCCTTCATTTCTGAGTACGTCAGCGGTGTGCACAGCTGGGTGGTGGGGCGGGCAGGGCCAGTACACGGCCTGAGCCAGCCACCCGCCCTGGACACCTGGAGCCTTGGCACGGCTCCTTCCCCTTTTGTTCACTTAGAAGTCAAAAAAGTATTGAAAATGTGGTTTTCTTCTGCCAGGTGTGGTGGCACAGGCCCGTGATCTCAGCGGTTGGGAGGCTGAGACGGGAGGATCACAAGTTCAAAGTCGGTCTTAGAAACGTAGCAAGACCCTGTCTCAAAAAAAACATAAAAAGGGCTGGGCATGCGGCTCGGTGGTCCAGCGCCTCTGAGTTCAGTCCCAGGAAAAGCCGCCTTGTTTGTTTCCCCCTTTCTCCTGGCTCTCACTGGTGTCATCAACTGGCCCTGGTGCTTCTGAAAGCTAAGGACGTGATTTCCACCGTGACAGGGGGACACAGGCAGAAGAGTGGTCTGCACTGAAGGGCTTGATTGACATCACATGTCCTTCGAGAGAAAAGCCTGTGCTTGTGACCATGGCAGCTTCGGGGGCCGGATAGGGACAAGTGCTCAGTGATGGTGACGCTTCACAGAGAACATTTCCCAGCAGCACCCTCACAAAAGGGCCAAGGGTGCTGCTGCCTCCGCATCCTCAGGTCTTCAGATGGGCTTGTTTTTCCTGTGCTAGGGATCAGGCCCAGGACCTGGCACATGCTGGGCACGCACTGCACACTGAGGCACATCCCCATCCTTTTCTAAAAATATTTTCAGCCTGAGACAGGGTCTTGCAGAGTTGCTCAGGGCGCTGCTACATTGCTGAGGCTGGCCTCGAGTCTGTGGTCCTCCTGCCCTGGCCTCCTGAGTAGCTGGGCTTCCGGGCTGGCCACAGCTCCTCTACATCTGGTGTCTTCACACGGTCTTACTCTTCCATCCTGATTCCGTAACAAACCCCTTTGACTTAAATCACAGTAGAACCATGGAGCAGCTGACTGCCTTCTCCTGTCCTTGTAGACAGGGCTGGGATCTGATTTCACCCCCAGCGTGACCTGGGGGGACCCTGATCCTGCGCAGCTCAGCACAGTGACTTCCGCTCTCCTGTCTGCTGTTGATGGGAAGCCAGGCGAGGAGGGGAGCCCTTTCCACCACTTCAACAGGGGGCCGGTCCGCAGGCCAGTCCTGAAGGGGCCCTTCCTGACTGAGAAGAGGCTACGGAGCCTCTCCGCGTGGCTCTGACCAATCAGGACACCACACGGGACGCTGCTCAGCCACTGGGCGAGAAGAGGAATCCGACCCCAAGCACCCGTTGAACAAGACCATTCTGCATTATTCCAAATGATTTTATTCCAAGAGAAGGTGCCCTGGCGCTCCAGGAAACACTCCCGGGATGTGAACCGGCAGGACGCCCAATTAGCTTTCAAGATGTCTATACTGTGTTCAAGTGGCCAGAGAAGAATCCACAAGTACAACTTTTCCTAAATACTTCTGGAAAGGGGCTGGGTAGGGCAGCCTTCTTCCCTTTCTTGCAGAGGGGAAAACTGAATTTCTATTTTTTATTTGTAGTCACTCTTAGAGTGAACAAAATGTTTGATTTTAAGTCATTTCCTTGGAATTTTTCCTCTTTTTAGGCTTCCGTGTGAATCCGTGCCATGGCTAGGTCCCAGTGACAGCACGGCCATTCTCACTTTCATGCCTCAGATTCCTGCCAGGACGTCTTGGTAGATCAAGACCCTCTTCCTCAGCTTCTCCAGTGGATTTCCCTGGACTCTGTTCCCTGATGGCCACATCTGGATGGACAGCAGCATTTCTACCCATTTATTTTGTAAAGTGCTCCATGAATATTGAAGAGCATCCGGGGGCGGTCTGTGGTCCTGTCCTCTCCTCTCAGAAATGGCACTGTGGGCTGCACAGTTCAGCCCTCTTCTTCAGGGAGGCACGGACCTGGGACTGAGTTCTGATCCCCAGGACACAGGCAAAATCTACTCTGCAACTTCAGTGACGTGTCCTTGGGGGACCAGGTCACGCATCCCTCTTCCTTCTGGACGGGCCACCCAGGCTGAGTGGTCTCCACAGTGGAAGCCCCGGGCTCCTGACCCCCTGAAGAGCCAAAGTAGCCCTGCACTCTCTCTCTCTCTGGAATTTTACTCTCATCTGGTTAAGACATTAAGATAGTGATATTTAGAATTTCCTGTCACTCCTGATCAAACACCATCTTAACTGATCTGATGGTCCAATGTCTTTGGGACATTCTGCACATCTCTCCAGGACGACCAGGGGACATGGGCATATGAAGACTGCAGAGGTCTCCACAGCAAACAGCCTTTTTGAGGTGGTTTAATCCTCTGCTCCCAGCGTCTTCGTTTTTGTTAGTACGTTACAAGGAGGCTGGCTGTTGTGGCGACGAAATGTGATTCCTCCCAAACCTTCATAAATTCAAGGTTGGAAAAAAACCCTAGGACAAGGCAGATTCACAAGAGAAAAGCCAGCAAGTTAATCAACACACACATGCCCACCGCGCAGGGGAACCTCAGGGACAGACAAGCCAAAGCCGTGACCTGGGGCTCACACAGCACCTTCAACCCAGAGCCACCCTTGTGTTGAGGAACCACAGGATGGAGGGAAACAGCTTTAGGCTCCAAAGCCAAGACACTGTGGGAAGTGAATGTATGAAGAAACAACTGAGCAGGTGCAGTGGTGCCTACCTGCAGTCCCCGCAGCTAGGGGGGCTGAGGCAGGAGGATGGCAAGTTGGAGGCCAGCCTCGGCAACTTAGCCAGACCCTGTCTCAAAATAAAGTACTGGGGAAGTGGCTCAGTGGTGTACCAGTACCAAAGAGAAACAAAGAACAAGTGGGGTGAGGTCTGTTTGCAGCCTCATTTGGTGGATTCTCTGAGTGGAGTCTTTCCTGGAAAGAATGGATATACGTCCCTTGGCATAAAAGTGGAGGATAGAGAGATTTCCCCCATTTTCTGCTTCCTAATTGTCTTTAGCTCAAAATTGCCTCTTTCATGTCAGAAAGACGCGTTCTCCTTTGCCCTGGTGTCCGCCGTGCAGGCTTCGGAGCTCTGTGCACACACCACAGGCTCCCCTAGCTCTGCTCTCGGCTCCCAGCAGACAGTCGGGGCTCAGAAGGGTGGATGCTCAATGGCTGGTCTTATCACCGCCACTGCAGTCAACACCCGCCGTCAGCACTCCGGTTGGATGTCACAGGGAGTTGATGGAGGATGCTTTTGAAATTAAAAACCATGAGTCTCATTCAAAGCATGTGGCCAAGGTCTTATTGAATTTATTAACTAAGGAGGGAGTCAGTAAGATGACACAAACCTTTCAAAAGTGCTGAAATGAATTCTCAAGCCCATTGAAAGCTGGGGCGTAACCACAAGGCCATAACCCGTTTATTCCATGTGAAAATATTTGTTTGCTTTTCTATGGAGAAGAATCACTTGCATTATTATAAGTTTTCTACAACTTACTGAAGTCTTAAGAACCTGGAAGGGGTGTGCTACACAGGACACCCCACGATCCCTTTTCCTTTTTTCCTCCATTTACATTCTTTCACAACTTTTTCTGATACAAAGAACTGAATTTCATTGCTAATAAAATGAGCCTTTGTACTAGTGACTTCTGAGATGCCTTGAGTCCCAACATGCTATTGTCAGTCCAGTTCCTTGGTCATTATCTATTTCTGTGTGTGAATAAAGCCCACGGGACCTTGCTGGGCCTATGTGTGTTGGTAGACATCAGTCACAGCTCGGAGAGCACCCCAGGTCCGGCCTCCCAGCAGCTTCTCAGCTCTGTGCACACACGCCATGAACCCACGAGCACACAGTGAGTGCAAGCAGAGCCTGAGCAGATTTGTTTACCAAAGCTACCTGCAGACACTGGTAAATTGGTTAATCTGACAAATAACTGGTGACTTGGTTAATCAGGAAAGTACCATGGAGATTTTGAGATGGTGAAATTCAGGGAAGCAGTAGACCAGGCTTTCCCGAATTGTTGTAGACTTTCCCTGCGGAGCACACACGGCAGATCTCTCCAAGTTGTTGGGGACAGTGGGCCAGTGGCATGGATGTGGAACGGTCCCTGATGTCTTGTGACCCAGTTTCTTCTCGGCTTGCAGCAGCTCTCAAGGACGGCTGTGGAATGTGCTATGGGAATGCAGCATGCTGAGCTCAGGGGCAGGCTGGCGGGAAAGGCAGGCTCTGTGGCCGTCCTCCGCCCAGGACAGGATGTCCTCAGTGCTTCCACCACGTCCTGCGGGCCTCTCCTGGAGCCCCTAACCCATGGCACAAATGGGCGCTCTCCTGGCTCTTTGGCGACTAACTCAAATGAATCCCAGGCTTTTCGCTGTCCCCTGCTGCTGGTCTGTGTGTAAGAGACCCACTGTGGGCCACACACGCAGCGTGGGGAGCTGGGCTCCTGGGGCTCGCACAGGAGCCTGCCCGCGGCTGTGGATTCAAAGGCTGCTGCTGAGCTGCACTGCCCAGCTGGGCACCCGCGAGGGGAGAACTGAGTGTGATTTTGTTTTTACTTCATTTCTCTTTTAGACTTCAACCTCTTGACTCTAAAGCAATGGAAAAAAAGGTCAGAGACTCTTTACGTAACTCTACAAACTGGTTGAATGAATAACTGAGCCGCCTCTTCCCCTCTCTAAACACGGAGTTCATGCCACCTAGAAAGCTCTCGGTCTGTGAAGGACTTAGAGAATCTCCCATATTGGAAACTGTCACAGCGTGAGCCGGTTATGTGCAGCTGATAATTTTTGAGGGCAAAGATTTGTCTTTGTAGATTTTATCAGGTAAAACCCAGTTCCACTTAGAAATCAACATCAAAACTAAGATTTTATTTAAATTTGTTTATTCTCGTTTGAATGATTTCATTTTAACTCAAAGGGTGTTCTTGATGGTAAGACATAAAAACAATCGCATTTCTTTGTTTCAATCCTCCTTTTCTTTCATCCTAGTCATTTCTATAGAAACAGAGACTGAAATGACGGGGAGCCTTCTGGAGAGTTCTGGTAAGGCTACACCTACACCCTGCTGCAGGAAGGAGCCACACCTGGAGCCACACGAGAGTGGAGGCCGTTGCTCCTGAGTGTTGCAGGGTTGCTCACGACCCAAGTCCCCGCATATCCCTCCAGGAACTGAGCTGTGGATTCCAGGGCAGCTGTCAGAGGCCTGGCGTTTACAGCCACATACACACTTGAGCCTGGTGAGTGGACAGGCACCAAGGTGGCCACAAGTCAGGTCCAGGCAGCGGGTGAGAAGACAGTGCCCCCAAGGTGGAGGCCAGGAACGTGTCATTCATCTGATCATCAAATGCCCCTGAGCAGCAGGCCCAGTGGCACTCACCGGTGAAGAAAGCCAGGCTCCGTAGCAAGTAGCAGAGCCCAGCTTTGAGCCAAGTTAGGCCCGACCCCAAAGCTAACAGGACAGATCCTTGAACGACAGCTGGATAGGCCCCACACCAGCCAGGAGGCCCACACTGACAACCGGAGAACTGCCAGGACCCAGAGCCACACGAGGACCCAGAGCCACCCTGTTGCTCCTCTCATGAATCCTGGGCTTTCTCCATGGTGGCTAACCCTCGGCTGGGAGCACTGGGGAGCACTGAGCAGCACTGCGGAGCATGGGGTTCAACTTCCCTTCCCCAAAGCTGACGGAAAGGAGAAGGGCAGATTCAGGATTTCTTTGAAAGATTGGGGTGCCTGCAAGAGGAGACCGATGTTTATATCCCCACGAGAGGAGCCTGCTTCAAGAGAGGACGCGTTGCCATGGTCCTGAATGGGGGAGTGGAGAGAGGGCATGGGGAGGCCTGCTGGCCTAACCATGTGCTAAAGGACGAGGACTGGGCTGGGTCATGGCAATGTGCATGTATGTGTGTGTGTGTGTGCGTGCACGTGTGTGTGCCTGTGTGCACATGTTTGCACGTGTGCATATATGTGTGTTCTGGTGAAGAGGCAGGTACATTGAGACCTAAATGCCACTCACTGAAGGTCACTTAGAATCGATGGCCAAGCTGGCCAGTGCCCAAGGGAGCTTTACCTGAAGAAGCCCCTTGTTGGCAAAATATACTGAGCTTCCACAAGGCCTGTGGACACTGACCAGAAGTGTCCCACCCCAGGTCGGCCAGAAGAGAGAAGATGCAGCTGGAGCCTCCTCATCCATCAGACAGATCTAGCCTGAGGTGGAGGAAGGAGAAGACGGACCAGCAGGATGCAGAGCAGGACTGACTCTCAGACGCCACTGTCATGAGCTCATTTCAGCAACCAAAGAGCTGAAGACTCACGCACAGCAGCCAAGGCAGGGCTGGGGAGCCGGTGCTGGAGGGAAAGATGGATGGAGCCACCCATCTGGGAGGTGCCAACAGCACAATACCTGCCTCTGTCTCCCTCCACCCAGAGCTGCCCAGTTGCCGGCCCAGTCACACCTGCTCTCTTCTGTGTCCCAGTTAGGTGGCCAGCCAGGCTTATCCCCCGCGCGTCATGGTCCTTCTTAAGACTTCGCCAGATAACTGGGGCTCCTCAAAACTGTCAGAAGGGGCACCAAACCCCGCAGTCACCTCCCTGTGTGCTCCTGCCGCCGGGCACCGCTTCTCATCAACTGACCCACGGCAGGTTCCCGCCCGCTTCTGTTGGCTGGAGCGACCTCTGCAGGACCATTGGATTAAGCTTCCCAAATCCTCTCTGATCCGGAGTCTCGGATCTTAAAAGACATGCCCTGCTTCTTTCCCTGTTCCCAGCCCTGCACAGTCACACAGACCCTGCGGCACGCAACGGCCAGGTCCATCAAGTTCGTCAGGCCAATGACCACCGTGGTGGACGCATCATCAGTCCAATCCCCACCATCAAGCTTCCCCTCGCCATTCCCTCCCTGAGTCCATGCCCTTTGCCAAGGGCCTTCCTGTTCTTGCCACCCACTGACCGAGCAGTGGATTTCTCCACCCCTGGACTTTGGGTCCAGCCATGCGGCTTGCTCAGGGGAACAGAATGAAGGGAAATGGCTGTGCACCATGATGAACTCAGGCCTCGAATGTGCCCTCACGCCCCTCTGCTGTTGCCAAGATGAGCTTCCCTCACGTGGCTGCCCGCTTGCCTGGGCCTCCGAAGGTACACACGGGAAGAGCGAGCCCAGGAGGGTGCTGCCCAAGGGACCAGCCTGCGTGGTCACTACCCAGGCACCGAGAGGCTCCATCAGTCCTGCTCTGGGCGCCTGGGTTCTGGGGAGGGGACTTGTGACACACTGAAAGCCAGCCAACAAGGGTTTCTCCAGGACAGCACATAACTGTGGTCTCATTTAAACCAGATTAAAATGTGGTCATTTCTAGAATAATTTCCTCTTCTCTTGCATTGGCTAGCTGAACAAGGGTTTAGATTCAGATTAGCATTGTGTGCTCACAAGTACAGATTTCCTGGCAGAGGCTAAGAACAAGAGGCCTCTACACTTTCATTCTGGGGCACCCTGGGAGGACCAGCCAGCCACTGCTGAGGAAGCCTAGCCCCCAGGTCTCACCACAGGACCCCCACCCCCGCCCCGTGCATGTAAGTTGACCAAAAAGGCAGCTGGATCTGTTTGAAGTGTGGCGACCTCATTCACAAGTCGCTTATTAGAACCCAGAACACCTTTCCCCGTAGAGCGAGCAGGACGTGTTCCCAGGCAGACGGCCCAAAGCCTTCCAGCCCTGCGAGTCAACAGAAGGACACCAATATCGCCCGAGCGCTGCTCTGCCCACGTGGCCTTCCCTCTCTGGGGCACCCCTCCCGCCCTCCTGAAGTGGGCACGCACGGGGCTGTAGGGATAGGCGGAGGCCCTGGCTGCTTGCCAAGGCAGCAGGACATCCCCCGTAGGCTTGTCCCCCAGTTCTCCAGGACAGAATGCTGAGAGGCTTCATGTAAGTAAAAGGGGGTTGACGAAGGCCTGGCAGACAGTCAGGGCATCCTTGGCTGGCCCCAGGGAGCTGCTCCTTCCCAGCTCCTGCTGGGAACTGAGGAAGACCCGCCGGCCTGCAGCCCCCTTCCGGTCCTGAAGGCGAGACCCCACTTCCCCAAGACTGGCCTTCCAGAAATCTCTGCTTCTTTCAGGGAGGAATAATGGCTATGTTTTGTTAGAAGAAAAGCCAATTCTGGAGAAACTACAAAAGGAAGTAGAAACTAAGTTTATATTCCATTTCTTTTAAAATTTTATAAAAGTGTATCAATTTATTCTTCTCAATTCAGAGCTCAGAAGTCTACACTTTTCCTATTTGTAGTCCTCATGGATACAAACTTACTCTGATATAAACTCCTAACATGACCTGTCTCAAAGCAGTCTGATATTCTTCAGTAACATTATTATTTTAACAAAATCTCTTATATTAAAACTGTTACTCTGTTATTCTCTTACTTGAGTAATTTTGGCTCATATTTCAAAAATCAAACAGGTATAGGCATGCGATCTCTATAACAAGAAATTTCTTCTTAGATTTGCTCTTAAATATTTCTTTCTATAGCCTGCATCACATCCTAAAGCAGATACTATAAATCATCATCTACCTGGTTTCCCAACAAATTTTATAACCAGCAAAGCACACTATTGATAACTATATAAATTTTAACTATAAACGTTTAAGAATATCTTGAAAAACTTGGAGATGTTGCAGACTTCCTTTAGTTCAGCTGATATTGTTAAATGACCTTGAATCTACATAGTGTATCTCATATCTAGTTCAAGTACTTGCTGAGGTCATCGCAAGATACCAGGGGACAGAGCCAGGGCCATAGACTGCGGCCACCTTGTGGGTCAATTCTGAGCTCTTACTGAATGTACTTTGGAAACCGTCTCAGGACTGCCATACTCTTCCACCTTGTCCCCTGGCTTGGGGGTGACCCTCCCATGCACGGGGCCAATGGATGCCCCCACCCTTTGTCATGCAGTTGGCTGTCCTTGCTCTTAGGGGAGGTCCGGATGGGAGGCTCAATGGAGTGACAGGCTGGCTGGACTCTGTTCTCTTCCCAGAAAGTGAGAAGGCTCAGGAGGAGCAGGGCAGGGCAGGGCAGGACAAGAAAAAGCCCGAGTTTCCTCCTGGCCCTGTGTACCAGAAATGGCCCAGCCTAGCCCAGTCCCATGGTGAATCAATCCCTGAAAACAAATCAAAACCCTCCTTTCTTTGAATTCCAGAATCCAGGATGCGTCTGAATCTGAGCTCGACTGTTGGCCACTCTAAATGTTCTCCAGTCAGAGAGGTACCAGCTGTCAGGGGCAAGAAGGAGGGTGGGTGGAGGGCCAGGTCATGTCCCTGAGCCCTGGACACTGGCATGTGTTCCTCTGAGATGCCCATCCTCCTGAGCTCGGAAGAGGTGGGTGATGTCCTGGCCCCAACACTGCCCAACAGGATTGGAGCACTTCTGGAAGTCTACCACTAGTAGAGTTAGAAGTAGTTTGTTCTTCACTTAAGAACTTGGGATATAGTATTACCAAGAAACTGTCCCTGAGTGCGTTGGTACATCCCGGTAATCTCAGTGACTCCAGAGGCTGAGGCAGGATGACCACAAGTAGTGAGACCCTAAAGCAATTTAGCAAGTCCCTGTCTCAAAAGAAAAAGACCTGGGGATGTAGCCCAGTGTCAAGCACACTCAGGTGGATTTCAGTGCCATCATGAATACATAGATGTCAGCGTGGACATTTTAAAAAATGGACTATGGGTCTGATATCCAGAAACACACTCCTTTTCAGTGTTTGAGTGCTTAAGAAAGATGGATCTGTGTTAATGGCTTCATTGAAGATCGACCTGGGGAAGAATCCGCCTAACCACTTACAGGACTCAGTTTTAGCCAAAAACAGCAGCGAGGACAGACCAGGGGAAGGAGCGAGGAGGCGGGTCTGGAGGACAGAGAGGCGAGACTCCTCCCTCAGCTGGGGGCAGCATGTGTCCTCGACAAGCAACTCAAAGGTGTCCTTTGCTACTTTTCCACCTATTTTGTCCTCCTAAGAGGGGTTTTCCTCCCACCAGCTCCGAATGCACTGTGGGTCCTGCCGTGGTTCCAGGATTTGGCCCTCAGATGGTTGCCAAGGAAACCAGCACAGGCTGGGCTGCTGGCTGGGCTGGGCACTCCAGTACAGTGGGAGCGAGCTGCAGGGAGCCTCCTGAATGAAAGTCACCTGATAAATCAGACTTTCCAGGGGACAGCGCATGTCCAGGCCCTCGGACAGCCCGTCTGTCCACATGACTGAACAGAAGGCATCATCTCTGTCTCATTTATAGGCCAGCGCATCAGGGGCCTTGACCCCCGAGGTTGGCATGAAGAGGAACTGGGCAAAGGAAGATGAGGTTCTTGAACCTTGACGATAGGAAACAATAAAATGATACCTGGGGTTGGGGACGGGGAGGACGAGGGGGACCCAGGGTCCATAAAGCTGTAGGCACCCCAGCTGGGCCACAGGAGGCGAGTCCTATGCCTGCCTGGGCAACGCAGTGCGACACAGTCACAAAACACCAACAGACGGGCTGGGATACACCTGGTGGGTTCAGTCCCCACTTCTAGAAAAAAGTGTTTTATTCACATTATTCACATAGAATTCTGTTCCACAGTTGAAATGAAGGAACTGCAAGACATGTATCACTGTAAATCAACCTCAGAAATGCAACATCAAGAGACAAACTCAAGCATTAAAAGGAGGCTTTCACATACCTTCTGCAAAATGTGAAACAACAGTTTGTAACTTTGGGGTTCATATTTGTATAAGCTAAAACAAACTTTTTCCCTTTTTTTGGAGGCTATAACACAGGGTGCTCTACCAATGAACCACATTGCCCACCTGTTTTTATATTTTGAGACTGGGTCTCATAAAGTTCCTGGGTCCTCCTGCCTCAGCCTCCTGAGCTGCTGGGGTCACGGGTGTGCACATGCACCCAGCTTATAACTGATTCTTTAACTTCTTTTTTCTTAAATTAAAAACTGAGTGTTCTTATAAATTCTAATAACACAGAGGTGTGCTGAATAACAGTGAACAGCTTACCCTCTCTCAAGTCACTGCCTCAGAAGCAGCCACTGTTAAACCCGTGGGTGAATCTCTTAAGTCACTTTTTATTTTTAATATTTTTTTAGTTATAGTTGACACAATACCTTTATTTTATTATTTATTATTCATTTGCTCGAATCCAGGGCCTCGCACGTGCTAGGCAAGCACTCTACCGCTGAGCCACAATTCCAGCCCCCTTAAGTCATATTTATAGGAAATAATTCAGCTCCTACTTCTTATAATCATAGGAAAACATCAAATTGGATTAGAAGTGGGAAAATCTTATTTTTAAAAACTTTCAAATGGTCTATTTTTGCATGACCATTCAATGGGCACGTTTTGAATACTACTCGTAAGGTTTTTGGCTGCAACTTAATCAAGGAACCAGGCTGCAGAAAAGTCCCATTTCTTCTCATTTTCCCCGAGTGGGTCAGGCCAATTGCAGCCCCAGCCTTTCTTGAAGACAGTCACCCTCTCTCAGGGCAGCTACCTGCGCCCTCTAGTGGGGAAGCCTCACGCGGCAGCCACTCCAGGCAATGCCCAGGGAACACGGACCAAAGAAAAAAGGTCAAAGTTAATCCTCAACCAGGAGACCATCACACATGATCGGAAGAAGACGTTCACACACAGGGATCTGGCACCAAGTGGACGTGGTGAGAGTGATTTCCAGGGAGAAACTGTGGGGATCCCAGCGCCCCTTTGTCCTGGGTGGGGGTTCTTGGCCAAGAAGCAGATGCCCACCACTAAACTCACAAGTATGTCAATCTCCATTTTAAAAGAAAAGTTGTATTTTCCTTGGGTTAATGGCCCTGGTTTATGAATTTTAAGATAATTTTCCTTACTTGAGAACAGAAATTTTGGTTTTCTCCTACTGAGGATATGAAACCTCCACCTGTCCTATTTCAAAGGATATTCTTGTTCTAGGGTGGAAGCAGGTGAAGAGCCCAGAGGAGTATTTAAAGGCCTGTCTTCAAAGGACCAGCAGTTACTGTCCCTGCAAAGTATAAAACATAGATTGAATTATCATCTCCACATGTAAGAGACTAATTCAGAAAGAAATACACACGAACCATCTGTGTACCCATCAAACCTCAAATACAAGGTGGCGCTGTGACATCAGCCAACCAGGGATAAGGGGTGGAAACCACATAACAGGCACATCTAGTACAGGATTGAAACGCTTCACTGCAAACACGCCACAGGCTGGCTCAAGTGCCTCACAATGCTGGCCCCTGTGAGGTCACAGGCAGGAGTGGCCCACTCGCACCCAGGGGGTGGCCCACGGTGGCATGTCCCACTCGCGCCTCCGGGACCTTGGCCACCTTCCTGGTCAGAACGAGGAGGGTCTGTGGAGCCTCGGTGCTCCCGTGTGTTCCGGACCCCGACCTCTCCTTGCCGAGAAAGGAGGAGCTGGACCAGGCCCCGGGGCCCGAGCCTCGCCAGTACACAACTCCGTCGTGGCTTTCGCCCCGGAAACACCCCGGCCCAGGTCCTCTGGAGCCATTCAGCGCCCGTCTCCTCCAACTCGCACACATCGGCGTCCAGGGCGTGGTAGCGGTCCCCTCACGCCAGGACGCTGGTGCGGGTCGCTCTGCCCCCTGAGCCCCAGGACCACATTCCCGACCTCCGTGGGCTGTGGGAGCCACGGCAGGCGCCTGCCTCATCATTGCCCCACAAGGTCCTATCAGGTCACTCGCCAGAACCCTGCCTGCAGCCCACAGGAAGAGAGAGAGGGTGGGTCGCCTTCCGGGGATGAAGGCCGAACCTGCCAGCGGAGAACCCTAGGGCCAGCAGGTGCCCATCCTGGGGTGCAGAGAGACGGAGGCGTCCCTCATGCCCCGGTCCCTTCCGCTGCTCTGTCCACAGAGCCTGGGCTGGCTCCTTTGGAACCTCACAGACTGACCGCGCTCCCCCCTCTGGGACCTGAGGCGTCCGTCCACGTGTCAGGCACCAGGAGGCCGGGTGTCTAGGGAGGTCTCGCTCTCTCCTTCCGGCGAGGGACCTTGTTGCCGTGTCCCCACACCACATGGCTGAAAGGGCCGAGGACTGGGCTCACCCCTTCAATCCCTTTCCCCGCTCTCCTCCCTTCTTTCCTCCTTGCTCCTAGTTATGGAGACCTGCCCCGAAGGCTCCTGCTCCTCAGGCTGATGCCACTGCTGCTGCTCACAGGCCGAGAGGGGCCAGGAGTGAATGGCGGGCGTGTTGACGCCCCACCTTGGGCCCGGAGCCAAGCTGCAGGGGACGGGACGGACAGGGACCCACAAAGCCCCACCTGTGGCTGCCCGTGCATCTGCGGGGCCCACCCTGGCAGCCCAAGCCCCGGGGGCCAGCGCTCGACTCCTGAGCCACTTTCCCAGACCTTTCTACTGTCTTTGACGAAGGATCTCACACCCTTGCCTAGGCAGGTCTTGAACTGGCGATGCCCCTGCTCGGCCTCCCCAACCCACAAGTAGAAAGGCAGTCACCGCCTTGCCCACCGTGACATGTCTGTGTCTGTCTCCGTTTTGTGTCTGTGGGGGGGGGGGGGTGGTCGGGTGTGCATGAGCACACCTGAGACCCAGGGCCACCATGTGTGGTGCAGAGGGTAGAACCAGGGCCTTGTCGCCGGCCAGAGGAGGTCCAGCCCTGAGGCGCACATCCCCTTGGGGAGCCAGGCGCCCCGGGGCCTCCCCCTCCTGAAGGACCACCACACCACACCCTCAGAGGGAGGGGAGTCTCAGCAGCACTTTTGGAGAAACACACTCCTCCAACCACGGCCCTGGGAAACCAAAGGCAAGGGACTCGGTCTCCCCTGCACCTGCCCTTCACGAGAGGAGTCCCTGGTGGTGGACTGGATGACCTGAGGCAGGGACTCAGAGACGGGTGAAGACACAGGGGTCTCTGGGAAGGTCTGTTCCTGGCAAGTACAAAAGCTGGCCTCGCTTTTCTTGTCCACGGGGAAGGGACCCATTCAGAAGCCTCGGTGGAGGGTCTGCGGTACCAAGCCCACCAGGAACACACGGGTGGCTCTGTGACATCAGAGACCCAGGGGGAGGGGGTGGGGTCCGTACCTAGTACAGGATGGAAGTGAGGCCGCCCTCCATTCCCATCAGACTGGGATCTCTGACCCGCGTCCGATGGAAACCCCACGGAGATGGCCAAGAAAGGGGGGCAGAGCCCACACCCCGAGTCGAAGGGATGGGAATTGAGAGGTTCACTCCACACACTAGACCCAGAAATCAGCTCCTCCCTGCCAGCCCTCGACTCCTGCGGGCTGGGGGCTCTGGCCACACACCCTCCCCTGCCCAAACCTGCGCCCCAGCTCTGGGGAGCTCGGGGTGGCAGGCTGAAGGGCCCGTCCCTGGGTCAGGACGCTCACAGGGACCGTCCCGCGCAGCCCAAGACCTAGAGAGGATAAAGCTTCACCAGGGCAAGAGCCAGAGGAGGGGGCAAGCGGCAGCCCCCAAGCCTCTCTGGGGGAGGCACCCACAGCTCTACCCTGACTGCCCCCGGAGCCTCCTCATGCCAATCTGGGCGTCACCCCAGGATGGGCCTGGGCTCGTGGCTCCTCCTGTCCACGGTTCACTTCCCAATGTGGTGACCGGGCACCGTCAGTGTCAGCTCAGGCACAGGGCCTGCCTTTCTCCCCGCCCCCGCCCCCACCCAGGCTCCTCCCCTCAGTCGGAGTCTCCTCCCCTGGGCCCACTCTGGGTCACGTGTTGCCCTTGGGGACCTCCGGAGGGCTCCCTGTCACTGCTCCCTTACACCTTCCCCACCGTGACACCACCACCCACTCTCCCACTGCTGCCAGGAGGCGGCCAAGGAGCGCAACAGCTGATCCCCACGGAGCACCCCATTTATTCCAAGATCCGTGGGACGCGGGAAGGGATGAAGAGCTGATTGGGAAGCATCTCTGCCCCAAGAGGGTGGGAGAGAGAGCAGAGGAGAGCAGGGCCGGGGCACGTGTCCAAGGAGAAGTCCCTGACGTGGGATCCGGGTGGGGCGCAGGGGCCCACTGGTGTCCGGGTGTCTTCGGGTGTCCTCCTGCCTGAGGGGTCCGGGAGGCGGCGGCGGCCAGGGCAGGTTGTACTCCTCGCTCCAGCGGCTGGCCCTCGTGAGGGAGAACCCGGGCCACCTGGCTGTGGGCCATGAGAGGGGCTAGGAGTCAGAGTCAGCCACTCTGTGGTGCCCAGGTGGACCTATCTTTGGTGGCACCCCCCAAGGGCAGAGGGTGTCCATTCATCCTCTGGAAATGACACTCATCGAACGAGGCACACGTGAGACCAAAGGCAGCACCGTTCCACCTACTCGGCTCCGTGGGCGTCTCGGCTGGGCGCTGGCCGGGGAGCCACTCTGTTTTTGAAGAATCTTCTGAGGGCCTGCCCTCTGGTGGGGGCAGGTCCCGGGGGGTCCCTGGGTGCTGGTGCTGGTGCTGGTGGCGCTGGCGCTCCAGCTGCGGGAGCCACTCTGTTTTTGAAGAGTCTTCTGAGGGCCTGACCCCTGGTGGGGGCAGGTCCCGGGGGGTCCCTGGGTGCTGGTGCTGGTGGTGGTGGCGCTGGCGCTCCAGCTTCGGGAGCCACTCTGTTTTTGAAGAGTCTTCTGAGGGCCTGCCCTCTGGTGGGGGCAGGTCCCGGGGGGTCCCTGGGTGCTGGTGGTGGTGGCGCTGGCCCTCCAGCTGCGGGAGCCACTCTGTTGGAGCGTCCGGAGCCGGTCCTGGGGTCCTGCCCGCAGCAGCACAGCCTCGCCAGACCGGTGGCCATCCTCCGGAACACTCCCCTCCATCCCCTGGCGGTGTCACGGGCCAGGCCAGGGGTCCTGGTGCCAGCAGGGGGTTGCTCGGTGGAGTTGGAGGACCCGGGCAGAGGGGCCGTGGGGCCTGCAGTAGGGACGCTGGCCGACAGGCAGCACAGCATGATGGCGGGCAGGCTGGCTCTCCTGCTGCCCACCTGCCCTGAAGGCTTGAGCTCCTCAGGCTGCTGCTGCTGCTGCTGCTGCTGCTGCTGCTCACAGGCCCAGAGGGGCCAGGAGCGAATGGCCGGCCCGCTGACACCCCACCTTGGGCCCAGAGTCAAGCTGGAGGGGATGGACAGGGACGGGCAAGGGCCCACCTGTGGCCGCCCGGGTATCTGCAGCCGCACCTGGCAGCCCGCCCCCCGGGTTTTCTGGTGGCCCAGCAGGAGGTAGGTGGCCATGGCCTGGTTGAACTGGCGCGTCGCCACCGACACCCAGGTCTCCTGCAGCCCGTAGCCCAGGTCCAGCATGGCCAGCAGGATGGAGGTGTCCGGGCGCTTGGGGAGCAGCTCGGCGGGAGGACTCGGGCAGCGTTCCCCATCCTGGCTCAGCCACGGGTGCCCCAGGATCTGCTGCAGCGTGGGCCTGTGCGCGGGCTCCAGGGTCAGCATCCAGGACACCAGGCTTTGCGCCTCGTCGGACAGGTGGAACGGGAGGTGGTACCTGGCCTGCAGCACCTGCTCCTTGGCCTGCGCGTAGCTGGCCGCGGTGAACGGGATGCAGCCGGTGAGCATGAGGACCAGGAGGACACCCAGGCTCCAGACGTCCACCGCGGGGCCGTCGTAGGGCTCTTGCCGGTGCAGCTCCGGGGCCCAGTAGGCCACGGTGCCGCAGAGCAGGCCCAGCTTCTCTCCGGCCCTGAACCTGCAGGCCAGGCCGAAGTCGCACAGCTTGGCGCGGCCCGCGGCATCCAGCAGCACGTTGTCCGCCTTCACGTCCCGGTGCGCGATGCCCTGCGCGTGGCAGTAGCCCACGGCGCTGGCCACCTGCCCGAACAGCGTGCGGGCCTCGTCCTCCCACAGGCCCACGACCTCCGGGATGTGCTGGCCCAGCTGGCCCCCAGCCATGTGCTCCATCACCACGTAGGCAGTGCCGGGGGTCTGCACGATCTCCAGCAGCCGCACCACGTGCGGGTGCTCCAAGCCCTTCATGATGTCCAGCTCCGACAAGACCCAGGACAAGGTGGGCCCCGCCCCCTTCCGCAGGACTTTCACGGCCACCTTCGTCCCCGTCAGGATGTGTCGGGCCAGGAAGACCTTGGCAAAGCTGCCCTGCCCGACGACCCCCAGGGGCTCATAGCGGCCCGTGAGGGCTTCCTCCAAGGAGGAGCTGGCCGCGAGGTCCCGCCACCCCCTCCGCACCCCACTACGCTCACTGCCCTCTCTAGACATCCTGGGCCCCACGCCCACTAAGGCCGCTGGCTAAAAACAAACACAACAAACAAAGCAAAGAACACAAGCAAAACTAACACAACAAAGCCCAACACAAAGCCCCAAATCAAAGAAGCAACCCGAGACCGCCACCAGAACCACCAAACCACCAACCACCAAACGCGCTAACTATGGGAGTCCCACAGGTCACTGCCTAGAGCTTCCTGTGCTTGTGGACAAGCTCCCGGCCTCGGCCGGGCCTTATATCCCCGCTGGCTCCGGCGCCTCACAATGCTGTGAGGTCACAGGCAGGAGTGGCCCACTCGTACGGGGGGGGGGGGGGTGGGGGGTGGCCCACGGTGGCATCTCCCACTCGCGCCTCCGGGACCTTGGCCACCTTCCTGGTCAGAACGAGGAGGGTCTGTGGAGCCTCGGTGCTCCCGTGTGTTCCGGACCCCGACCTCTCCTTGCCGAGAAAGGAGGAGCTGGACCAGGCCCCGGGGCCCGAGCCTCGCCAGTACACAACTCCGTCGTGGCTTTCGCCCCGGAAACACCCCGGCCCAGGTCCTCTGGAGCCATTCAGCGCCCGTCTCCTCCAACTCGCACACATCGGCGTCCAGGGCGTGGTAGCGGTCCCCTCACGCCAGGACGCTGGTGCGGGTCGCTCTGCCCCCTGAGCCCCAGGACCACATTCCCGACCTCCGTGGGCTGTGGGAGCCACGGCAGGCGCCTGCCTCATCATTGCCCCACAAGGTCCTATCAGGTCACTCGCCAGAACCCTGCCTGCAGCCCACAGGAGAGAGAGAGGGTGGGTCGCCTTCCGGGGATGAAGGCCGAACCTGCCAGCGGAGAACCCTAGGGCCAGCAGGTGCCCATCCTGGGGTGCAGAGAGACGGAGGCGTCCCTCATGCCCCGGTCCCTTCCGCTGCTCTGTCCACAGAGCCTGGGCTGGCTCCTTTGGAACCTCACAGACTGACCGCGCTCCCCCCTCTGGGACCTGAGGCGTCCGTCCACGTGTCAGGCACCAGGAGGCCGGGTGTCTAGGGAGGTCTCGCTCTCTCCTTCCGGCGAGGGACCTTGTTGCCGTGTCCCCACACCACATGGCTGAAAGGGCCGAGGACTGGGCTCACCCCTTCAATCCCTTTCCCCGCTCTCCTCCCTTCTTTCCTCCTTGCTCCTAGTTATGGAGACCTGCCCCGAAGGCTCCTGCTCCTCAGGCTGATGCCACTGCTGCTGCTCACAGGCCGAGAGGGGCCAGGAGTGAACGGCGGGCGTGTTGACGCCCCACCTTGGGCCCGGAGCCAAGCTGCAGGGGACGGGACGGACAGGGACCCACAAAGCCCCACCTGTGGCTGCCCGTGCATCTGCGGGGCCCACCCTGGCAGCCCAAGCCCCGGGGGCCAGCGCTCGACTCCTGAGCCACTTTCCCAGACCTTTCTACTGTCTTTGACGAAGGATCTCACACCCTTGCCTAGGCAGGTCTTGAACTGGCGATGCCCCTGCTCAGCCTCCCCAACCCACAAGTAGAAAGGCAGTCACCGCCTTGCCCACCGTGACATGTCTGTGTCTGTCTCCGTTTTGTGTCTGTGGGGGGGGGGGGGTGGTCGGGTGTGCATGAGCACACCTGAGACCCAGGGCCACCATGTGTGGTGCAGAGGGTAGAACCAGGGCCTTGTCGCCGGCCAGAGGAGGTCCAGCCCTGAGGCGCACATCCCCTTGGGGAGCCAGGCGCCCCGGGGCCTCCCCCTCCTGAAGGACCACCACACCACACCCTCAGAGGGAGGGGAGTCTCAGCAGCACTTTTGGAGAAACACACTCCTCCAACCACGGCCCTGGGAAACCAAAGGCAAGGGACTCGGTCTCCCCTGCACCTGCCCTTCACGAGAGGAGTCCCTGGTGGTGGACTGGATGACCTGAGGCAGGGACTCAGAGACGGGTGAAGACACAGGGGTCTCTGGGCAGGTCTGTTCCTGGCAAGTACAAAAGCTGGCCTCGCTTTTCTTGTCCACGGGGAAGGGACCCATTCAGAAGCCTCGGTGGAGGGTCTGCGGTACCAAGCCCACCAGGAACACACGGGTGGCTCTGTGACATCAGAGACCCAGGGGGAGGGGGTGGGGTCCGTACCTAGTACAGGATGGAAGTGAGGCCGCCCTCCATTCCCATCAGACTGGGATCTCTGACCCGCGTCCGATGGAAACCCCACGGAGATGGCCAAGAAAGGGGGGCAGAGCCCACACCCCGAGTCGAAGGGATGGGAATTGAGAGGTTCACTCCACACACTAGACCCAGAAATCAGCTCCTCCCTGCCAGCCCTCGACTCCTGCGGGCTGGGGGCTCTGGCCACACACCCTCCCCTGCCCAAACCTGCGCCCCAGCTCTGGGGAGCTCGGGGTGGCAGGCTGAAGGGCCCGTCCCTGGGTCAGGACGCTCACAGGGACCGTCCCGCGCAGCCCAAGACCTAGAGAGGATAAAGCTTCACCAGGGCAAGAGCCAGAGGAGGGAGCAAGCGGCAGCCCCCAAGCCTCTCTGGGGGAGGCACCCACAGCTCTACCCTGACTGCCCCCGGAGCCTCCTCATGCCAATCTGGGCGTCACCCCAGGATGGGCCTGGGCTCGTGGCTCCTCCTGTCCACGGTTCACTTCCCAATGTGGTGACCGGGCACCGTCAGTGTCAGCTCAGGCACAGGGCCTGCCTTTCTCCCCGCCCCCGCCCCCACCCAGGCTCCTCCCCTCAGTCGGAGTCTCCTCCCCTGGGCCCACTCTGGGTCACGTGTTGCCCTTGGGGACCTCCGGAGGGCTCCCTGTCACTGCTCCCTTACACCTTCCCCACCGTGACACCACCACCCACTCTCCCACTGCTGCCAGGAGGCGGCCAAGGAGCGCAACAGCTGATCCCCACGGAGCACCCCATTTATTCCAAGATCCGTGGGACGCGGGAAGGGATGAAGAGCTGATTGGGAAGCATCTCTGCCCCAAGAGGGTGGGAGAGAGAGCAGAGGAGAGCAGGGCCGGGGCACGTGTCCAAGGAGAAGTCCCTGACGTGGGATCCGGGTGGGGCGCAGGGGCCCACTGGTGTCCGGGTGTCTTCGGGTGTCCTCCTGCCTGAGGGGTCCGGGAGGCGGCGGCGGCCAGGGCAGGTTGTACTCCTCGCTCCAGCGGCTGGCCCTCGTGAGGGAGAACCCGGGCCACCTGGCTGTGGGCCATGAGAGGGGCTAGGAGTCAGAGTCAGCCACTCTGTGGTGCCCAGGTGGACCTATCTTTGGTGGCACCCCCCAAGGGCAGAGGGTGTCCATTCATCCTCTGGAAATGACACTCATCGAACGAGGCACACGTGAGACCAAAGGCAGCACCGTTCCACCTACTCGGCTCCGTGGGCGTCTCAGCTGGGCGCTGGCCGGGGAGCCACTCTGTTTTTGAAGAATCTTCTGAGGGCCTGCCCTCTGGTGGGGGCAGGTCCCGGGGGGTCCCTGGGTGCTGGTGCTGGTGCTGGTGGCGCTGGCGCTCCAGCTGCGGGAGCCACTCTGTTTTTGAAGAGTCTTCTGAGGGCCTGACCCCTGGTGGGGGCAGGTCCCGGGGGGTCCCTGGGTGCTGGTGCTGGTGGTGGTGGCGCTGGCGCTCCAGCTTCGGGAGCCACTCTGTTTTTGAAGAGTCTTCTGAGGGCCTGCCCTCTGGTGGGGGCAGGTCCCGGGGGGTCCCTGGGTGCTGGTGGTGGTGGCGCTGGCCCTCCAGCTGCGGGAGCCACTCTGTTGGAGCGTCCGGAGCCGGTCCTGGGGTCCTGCCCGCAGCAGCACAGCCTCGCCAGACCGGTGGCCATCCTCCGGAACACTCCCCTCCATCCCCTGGCGGTGTCACGGGCCAGGCCAGGGGTCCTGGTGCCAGCAGGGGGTTGCTCGGTGGAGTTGGAGGACCCGGGCAGAGGGGCCGTGGGGCCTGCAGTAGGGACGCTGGCCGACAGGCAGCACAGCATGATGGCGGGCAGGCTGGCTCTCCTGCTGCCCACCTGCCCTGAAGGCTTGAGCTCCTCAGGCTGCTGCTGCTGCTGCTGCTGCTGCTGCTGCTGCTGCTGCTGCTGCTGCTCACAGGCCCAGAGGGGCCAGGAGCGAATGGCCGGCCCGCTGACACCCCACCTTGGGCCCAGAGTCAAGCTGGAGGGGATGGACAGGGACGGGCAAGGGCCCACCTGTGGCCGCCCGGGTATCTGCAGCCGCACCTGGCAGCCCGCCCCCCGGGTTTTCTGGTGGCCCAGCAGGAGGTAGGTGGCCATGGCCTGGTTGAACTGGCGCGTCGCCACCGACACCCAGGTCTCCTGCAGCCCGTAGCCCAGGTCCAGCATGGCCAGCAGGATGGAGGTGTCCGGGCGCTTGGGGAGCAGCTCGGCGGGAGGACTCGGGCAGCGTTCCCCATCCTGGCTCAGCCACGGGTGCCCCAGGATCTGCTGCAGCGTGGGCCTGTGCGCGGGCTCCAGGGTCAGCATCCAGGACACCAGGCTTTGCGCCTCGTCGGACAGGTGGAACGGGAGGTGGTACCTGGCCTGCAGCACCTGCTCCTTGGCCTGCGCGTAGCTGGCCGCGGTGAACGGGATGCAGCCGGTGAGCATGAGGACCAGGAGGACACCCAGGCTCCAGACGTCCACCGCGGGGCCGTCGTAGGGCTCTTGCCGGTGCAGCTCCGGGGCCCAGTAGGCCACGGTGCCGCAGAGCAGGCCCAGCTTCTCTCCGGCCCTGAACCTGCAGGCCAGGCCGAAGTCGCACAGCTTGGCGCGGCCCGCGGCATCCAGCAGCACGTTGTCCGCCTTCACGTCCCGGTGCGCGATGCCCTGCGCGTGGCAGTAGCCCACGGCGCTGGCCACCTGCCCGAACAGCGTGCGGGCCTCGTCCTCCCACAGGCCCACGACCTCCGGGATGTGCTGGCCCAGCTGGCCCCCAGCCATGTGCTCCATCACCACGTAGGCAGTGCCGGGGGTCTGCACGATCTCCAGCAGCCGCACCACGTGCGGGTGCTCCAAGCCCTTCATGATGTCCAGCTCCGACAAGACCCAGGACAAGGTGGGCCCCGCCCCCTTCCGCAGGACTTTCACGGCCACCTTCGTCCCCGTCAGGATGTGTCGGGCCAGGAAGACCTTGGCAAAGCTGCCCTGCCCGACGACCCCCAGGGGCTCATAGCGGCCCGTGAGGGCTTCCTCCAAGGAGGAGCTGGCCGCGAGGTCCCGCCACCCCCTCCGCACCCCACTACGCTCACTGCCCTCTCTAGACATCCTGGGCCCCACGCCCACTAAGGCCGCTGGCTAAAAACAAACACAACAAACAAAGCAAAGAACACAAGCAAAACTAACACAACAAAGCCCAACACAAAGCCCCAAATCAAAGAAGCAACCCGAGACCGCCACCAGAACCACCAAACCACCAACCACCAAACGCGCTAACTATGGGAGTCCCACAGGTCACTGCCTAGAGCTTCCTGTGCTTGTGGACAAGCTCCCGGCCTCGGCCGGGCCTTATATCCCCGCTGGCTCCGGCGCCTCACAATGCTGTGAGGTCACAGGCAGGAGTGGCCCACTCGTACGGGGGGGGGGGGGGGTGGGGGGTGGCCCACGGTGGCATCTCCCACTCGCGCCTCCGGGACCTTGGCCACCTTCCTGGTCAGAACGAGGAGGGTCTGTGGAGCCTCGGTGCTCCCGTGTGTTCCGGACCCCGACCTCTCCTTGCCGAGAAAGGAGGAGCTGGACCAGGCCCCGGGGCCCGAGCCTCGCCAGTACACAACTCCGTCGTGGCTTTCGCCCCGGAAACACCCCGGCCCAGGTCCTCTGGAGCCATTCAGCGCCCGTCTCCTCCAACTCGCACACATCGGCGTCCAGGGCGTGGTAGCGGTCCCCTCACGCCAGGACGCTGGTGCGGGTCGCTCTGCCCCCTGAGCCCCAGGACCACATTCCCGACCTCCGTGGGCTGTGGGAGCCACGGCAGGCGCCTGCCTCATCATTGCCCCACAAGGTCCTATCAGGTCACTCGCCAGAACCCTGCCTGCAGCCCACAGGAGAGAGAGAGGGTGGGTCGCCTTCCGGGGATGAAGGCCGAACCTGCCAGCGGAGAACCCTAGGGCCAGCAGGTGCCCATCCTGGGGTGCAGAGAGACGGAGGCGTCCCTCATGCCCCGGTCCCTTCCGCTGCTCTGTCCACAGAGCCTGGGCTGGCTCCTTTGGAACCTCACAGACTGACCGCGCTCCCCCCTCTGGGACCTGAGGCGTCCGTCCACGTGTCAGGCACCAGGAGGCCGGGTGTCTAGGGAGGTCTCGCTCTCTCCTTCCGGCGAGGGACCTTGTTGCCGTGTCCCCACACCACATGGCTGAAAGGGCCGAGGACTGGGCTCACCCCTTCAATCCCTTTCCCCGCTCTCCTCCCTTCTTTCCTCCTTGCTCCTAGTTATGGAGACCTGCCCCGAAGGCTCCTGCTCCTCAGGCTGATGCCACTGCTGCTGCTCACAGGCCGAGAGGGGCCAGGAGTGAACGGCGGGCGTGTTGACGCCCCACCTTGGGCCCGGAGCCAAGCTGCAGGGGACGGGACGGACAGGGACCCACAAAGCCCCACCTGTGGCTGCCCGTGCATCTGCGGGGCCCACCCTGGCAGCCCAAGCCCCGGGGCCAGCGCTCGACTCCTGAGCCACTTTCCCAGACCTTTCTACTGTCTTTGACGAAGGATCTCACACCCTTGCCTAGGCAGGTCTTGAACTGGCGATGCCCCTGCTCGGCCTCCCCAACCCACAAGTAGAAAGGCAGTCACCGCCTTGCCCACCGTGACATGTCTGTGTCTGTCTCCGTTTTGTGTCTGTGGGGGGGGGGGTGGTCGGGTGTGCGTGAGCACACCTGAGACCCAGGGCCACCCATGTGTGGTGCAGAGGGTAGAACCAGGGCCTTGTCGCCGGCCAGAGGAGGTCCAGCCCTGAGGCGCACATCCCCTTGGGGAGCCAGGCGCCCCGGGGCCTCCCCCTCCTGAAGGACCACCACACCACACCCTCAGAGGGAGGGGAGTCTCAGCAGCACTTTTGGAGAAACACACTCCTCCAACCACGGCCCTGGGAAACCAAAGGCAAGGGGACTCGGTCTCCCCTGCACCTGCCCTTCACGAGAGGAGTCCCTGGTGGTGGACTGGATGACCTGAGGCAGGGACTCAGAGACGGGTGAAGACACAGGGGTCTCTGGGCAGGTCTGTTCCTGGCAAGTACAAAAGCTGGCCTCGCTTTTCTTGTCCACGGGGAAGGGACCCATTCAGAAGCCTCGGTGGAGGGTCTGCGGTACCAAGCCCACCAGGAAACACACGGGTGGCTCTGTGACATCAGAGACCCAGGGGGAGGGGGTGGGGTCCGTACCTAGTACAGGATGGAAGTGAGGCCGCCCTCCATTCCCATCAGACTGGGATCTCTGACCCGCGTCCGATGGAAACCCCACGGAGATGGCCAAGAAAGGGGGGCAGAGCCCACACCCCGAGTCGAAGGGATGGGAATTGAGAGGTTCACTCCACACACTAGACCCAGAAATCAGCTCCTCCCTGCCAGCCCTCGACTCCTGCGGGCTGGGGGCTCTGGCCACACACCCTCCCCTGCCCAAACCTGCGCCCCAGCTCTGGGGAGCTCGGGGTGGCAGGCTGAAGGGCCCGTCCCTGGGTCAGGACGCTCACAGGGACCGTCCCGCGCAGCCCAAGACCTAGAGAGGATAAAGCTTCACCAGGGCAAGAGCCAGAGGAGGGAGCAAGCGGCAGCCCCCAAGCCTCTCTGGGGGAGGCACCCACAGCTCTACCCTGACTGCCCCCGGAGCCTCCTCATGCCAATCTGGGCGTCACCCCAGGATGGGCCTGGGCTCGTGGCTCCTCCTGTCCACGGTTCACTTCCCAATGTGGTGACCGGGCACCGTCAGTGTCAGCTCAGGCACAGGGCCTGCCTTTCTCCCGCCCCCGCCCCCACCCAGGCTCCTCCCCTCAGTCGGAGTCTCCTCCCCTGGGCCCACTCTGGGTCACGTGTTGCCCTTGGGGACCTCCGGAGGGCTCCCTGTCACTGCTCCCTTACACCTTCCCCACCGTGACACCACCACCCACTCTCCCACTGCTGCCAGGAGGCGGCCAAGGAGCGCAACAGCTGATCCCCACGGAGCACCCCATTTATTCAAGATCCGTGGACGCGGGAAGGGATGAAGAGCTGATTGGGAAGCATCTCTGCCCCAAGAGGGTGGGAGAGAGAGCAGAGGAGAGCAGGGCCGGGGCACGTGTCCAAGGAGAAGTCCCTGACGTGGGATCCGGGTGGGGCGCAGGGGCCCACTGGTGTCCGGGTGTCTTCGGGTGTCCTCCTGCCTGAGGGGTCCGGGAGGCGGCGGCGGCCAGGGCAGGTTGTACTCCTCGCTCCAGCGGCTGGCCCTCGTGAGGGAGAACCCGGGCCACCTGGCTGTGGGCCATGAGAGGGGCTAGGAGTCAGAGTCAGCCACTCTGTGGTGCCCAGGTGGACCTATCTTTGGTGGCACCCCCCAAGGGCAGAGGGTGTCATTCATCCTCTGGAAATGACACTCATCGAACGAGGCACACGTGAGACCAAAGGCAGCACCGTTCCACCTACTCGGCTCCGTGGGCGTCTCAGCTGGGCGCTGGCCGGGAGCCACTCTGTTTTTGAAGAATCTTCTGAGGGCCTGCCCTCTGGTGGGGGCAGGTCCCGGGGGTCCCTGGGTGCTGGTGCTGGTGCTGGTGGCGCTGGCGCTCCAGCTGCGGGAGCCACTCTGTTTTTGAAGAGTCTTCTGAGGGCCTGACCCCTGGTGGGGGCAGGTCCCGGGGGGTCCCTGGGTGCTGGTGCTGGTGGTGGTGGCGCTGGCGCTCCAGCTTCGGGAGCCACTCTGTTTTTGAAGAGTCTTCTGAGGGCCTGCCCTCTGGTGGGGGCAGGTCCCGGGGGGTCCCTGGGTGCTGGTGGTGGTGGCGCTGGCCCTCCAGCTGCGGGAGCCACTCTGTTGGAGCGTCCGGAGCCGGTCCTGGGGTCCTGCCCGCAGCAGCACAGCCTCGCCAGACCGGTGGCCATCCTCCGGAACACTCCCCTCCATCCCCTGGCGGTGTCACGGGCCAGGCCAGGGGTCCTGGTGCCAGCAGGGGTTGCTCGGTGGAGTTGGAGGACCCGGGCAGAGGGGCCGTGGGGCCTGCAGTAGGGACGCTGGCCGACAGGCAGCACAGCATGATGGCGGGCAGGGCTGGCTCTCCTGCTGCCCACCTGCCCTGAAGGCTTTGAGCTCCTCAGGCTGCTGCTGCTGCTGCTGCTGCTGCTGCTGCTGCTGCTGCTGCTGCTGCTCACAGGCCCAGAGGGGCCAGGAGCGAATGGCCGGCCCGCTGACACCCCACCTTGGGCCCAGAGTCAAGCTGGAGGGGATGGACAGGGACGGGCAAGGGCCCACCTGTGGCCGCCCGGGTATCTGCAGCCGCACCTGGCAGCCCGCCCCCCGGGTTTTTCTGGTGGCCCAGCAGGAGGTAGGTGGCCATGGCCTGGTTGAACTGGCGCGTCGCCACCGACACCCAGGTCTCCTGCAGCCCGTAGCCCAGGTCCAGCATGGCCAGCAGGATGGAGGTGTCCGGGCGCTTGGGAGCAGCTCGGCGGGAGGACTCGGGCAGCGTTCCCCATCCTGGCTCAGCCACGGGTGCCCCAGGATCTGCTGCAGCGTGGGGCCTGTGCGCGGGCTCCAGGGTCAGCATCCAGGACACCAGGCTTTGCGCCTCGTCGACAGGTGGAACGGGAGGTGGTACCTGGCCTGCAGCACCTGCTCCTTGGCCTGCGCGTAGCTGGCCGCGGTTGAACGGGATGCAGCCGGTGAGCATGAGGACCAGGAGGACACCCAGGCTCCAGACGTCCACCGCGGGGCCGTCGTAGGGCTCTTGCCGGTGCAGCTCCGGGGCCCAGTAGGCCACGGTGCCGCAGAGCAGGCCCAGCTTCTCTCCGGCCCTGAACCTGCAGGCCAGGCCGAAGTCGCACAGCTTGGCGCGGCCCGCGGCATCCAGCAGCACGTTGTCCGCCTTCACGTCCCGGTGCGCGATGCCCTGCGCGTGGCAGTAGCCCACGGCGCTGGCCACCTGCCCGAACAGCGTGCGGGCCTCGTCCTCCCACAGCCCACGACCTCCGGATGTGCTGGCCCAGCTGGCCCCCAGCCATGTGCTCCATCACCACGTAGGCAGTGCCGGGGTCTGCACGATCTCCAGCAGCCGCACCACGTGCGGGTGCTCCAAGCCCTTCATGATGTCCAGCTCCGGACAAGACCCAGGACAAGGTGGGCCCCGCCCCCTTCCGCAGGACTTTCACGGCCACCTTCGTCCCCGTCAGGATGTGTCGGGCCAGGAAGACCTTGGCAAAGCTGCCCTGCCCGACGACCCCCAGGGGCTCATAGCGGCCCGTGAGGGCTTCCTCCAAGGAGGAGCTGGCCGCGAGGTCCCGCCACCCCCTCCGCACCCCACTACGCTCACTGCCCTCTCTAGACATCCTGGGCCCCACGCCCACTAAGGCCGCTGGCTAAAAACAAACACAACAAACAAAGCAAAGAACACAAGCAAAACTAACACAACAAAGCCCAACACAAAGCCCCAAATCAAAGAAGCAACCCGAGACCGCCACCAGAACCACCAAACCACCAACCACCAAACGCGCTAACTATGGGAGTCCCACAGGTCACTGCCTAGAGCTTCCTGTGCTTGTGGACAAGCTCCCGGCCTCGGCCGGGCCTTATATCCCCGCTGGCTCCGGCGCCTCACAATGCTGTGAGGTCACAGGCAGGAGTGGCCCACTCGTACGGGGGGGGGGGGGGTGGGGGGTGGCCCACGGTGGCATCTCCCACTCGCGCCTCCGGGACCTGGCCACCTTCCTGGTCAGAACGAGGAGGGTCTGTGGAGCCTCGGTGCTCCCGTGTGTTCCGGACCCCGACCTCTCCTTGCCGAGAAAGGAGGAGCTGGACCAGGCCCCGGGGCCCGAGCCTCGCCAGTACACAACTCCGTCGTGGCTTTCGCCCCGGAAACACCCCGGCCCAGGTCCTCTGGAGCCATTCAGCGCCCGTCTCCTCCAACTCGCACACTCGGCGTCCAGGGCGTGGTAGCGGTCCCCTCACGCCAGGACGCTGGTGCGGGTCGCTCTGCCCCCTGAGCCCCAGGACCACATTCCCGACCTCCGTGGGCTGTGGGAGCCACGGCAGGCGCCTGCCTCATCATTGCCCCACAAGGTCCTATCAGGTCACTCGCCAGAACCCTGCCTGCAGCCACAGGAGAGAGAGAGGGTGGGTCGCCTTCCGGGGATGAAGGCCGAACCTGCCAGCGGAGAACCCTAGGGCCAGCAGGTGCCCATCCTGGGGTGCAGAGAGACGGAGGCGTCCCTCATGCCCCGGTCCCTTCCGCTGCTCTGTCCACAGAGCCTGGGCTGGCTCCTTTGGAACCTCACAGACTGACCGCGCTCCCCCTCTGGGACCTGAGGCGTCCGGTCCACGTGTCAGGCACCAGGAGGCCGGGTGTCTAGGGAGGTCTCGCTCTCTCCTTCCGGCGAGGGACCTTGTTGCCGTGTCCCCACACCACATGGCTGAAAGGGCCGAGGACTGGGCTCACCCTTCAATCCCTTTCCCCGCTCTCCTCCCTTCTTTCCTCCTTGCTCCTAGTTATGGAGACCTGCCCCGAAGGCTCCTGCTCCTCAGGCTGATGCCACTGCTGCTGCTCACAGGCCGAGAGGGGCCAGGAGTGAACGGCGGGCGTGTTGACGCCCCTCTTGGGCCCGGAGCCAAGCTGCAGGGGACGGGACGGACAGGGACCCACAAAGCCCCACCTGTGGCTGCCCGTGCATCTGCGGGGCCCACCCTGGCAGCCCAAGCCCCGGGGGCCAGCGCTCGACTCCTGAGCCACTTTCCCAGACCTTTCTACTGTCTTTGACGAAGGATCTCACACCCTTGCCTAGGCAGGTCTTGAACTGGCGATGCCCCTGCTCGGCCTCCCCAACCCACAAGTAGAAAGGCAGTCACCGCCTTGCCCACCGTGACATGTCTGTGTCTGTCTCCGTTTTGTGTCTGTGGGGGGGGGGGGGTGGTCGGGTGTGCATGAGCACACCTGAGACCCAGGGCCACCATGTGTGGTGCAGAGGGTAGAACCAGGGCCTTGTCGCCGGCCAGAGGAGGTCCAGCCCTGAGGCGCACATCCCCTTGGGGAGCCAGGCGCCCGGGCCTCCCCTCCTGAAGGACCACCACACCACACCCTCAGAGGGAGGGGAGTCTCAGCAGCACTTTTGGAGAAACACACTCCTCCAACCACGGCCCTGGGAAACCAAAGGCAAGGGACTCGGTCTCCCCTGCACCTGCCCTTCACGAGAGGAGTCCCTGGTGGTGGACTGGATGACCTGAGGCAGGGACTCAGAGACGGGTGAAGACACAGGGGTCTCTGGGAAGGTCTGTTCCTGGCAAGTACAAAAGCTGGCCTCGCTTTTCTTGTCCACGGGGAAGGGACCCATTCAGAAGCCTCGGTGGAGGGTCTGCGGTACCAAGCCCACCAGGAACACACGGGTGGCTCTGTGACATCAGAGACCCAGGGGGAGGGGGTGGGGTCCGTACCTAGTACAGGATGGAAGTGAGGCCGCCCTCCATTCCCATCAGACTGGGATCTCTGACCCGCGTCCGATGGAAACCCCACGGAGATGGCCAAGAAAGGGGGGCAGAGCCCACACCCCGAGTCGAAGGGATGGGAATTGGAGAGGTTCACTCCACACACTAGACCCAGAAATCAGCTCCTCCCTGCCAGCCCTCCGACTCCTGCGGGCTGGGGGCTCTGGCCACACACCCTCCCTGCCCAAACCTGCGCCCCAGCTCTGGGGAGTCGGGGGTGGCAGGCTGAAGGGCCCGTCCCTGGGTCAGGACGCTCACAGGGACCGTCCCGCGCAGCCCAAGACCTAGAGAGGATAAAGCTTCACCAGGGCAAGAGCCAGAGGAGGGAGCAAGCGGCAGCCCCCAAGCCTCTCTGGGGGAGGCACCCACAGCTCTACCCTGACTGCCCCCGGAGCCTCCTCATGCCAATCTGGGCGTCACCCCAGGATGGGCCTGGGCTCGTGGCTCCTCCTGTCCACGGTTCACTTCCCAATGTGGTGACCGGGCACCGTCAGTGTCAGCTCAGGCACAGGGCCTGCCTTTCTCCCCGCCCCCGCCCCCACCCAGGCTCCTCCCCTCAGTCGGAGTCTCCTCCCCTGGGCCCACTCTGGGTCACGTGTTGCCCTTGGGGACCTCCGGAGGGCTCCCTGTCACTGCTCCCTTACACCTTCCCCACCGTGACACCACACCCACTCTCCCACTGCTGCCAGGAGGCGGCCAAGGAGCGCAACAGCTGATCCCCACGGAGCACCCCATTTATTCCAAGATCCGTGGGACGCGGGAAGGGATGAAGAGCTGATTGGGAAGCATCTCTGCCCCAAGAGGGTGGGAGAGAGAGGCAGAGGAGAGCAGGGCCGGGGCACGTGTCCAAGGAGAAGTCCCTGACGTGGGATCCGGGTGGGGGCGCAGGGGCCCACTGGTGTCCGGGTGTCTTCCGGGTGTCCTCCTGCCTGAGGGGTCCGGGAGGCGGCGGCGGCCAGGGCAGGTTGTACTCCTCGCTCCAGCGGCTGGCCCTCGTGAGGGAGAACCCGGGCCACCTGGCTGTGGGCCATGAGAGGGCTAGGAGTCAGAGTCAGCACTCTGTGGTGGCCCAGGTGGACCTATCTTTGGTGGCACCCCCCAAGGGCAGAGGGTGTCCATTCATCCTCTGGAAATGACACTCATCGAACGAGGCACACGTGAGACCAAAGGCAGCACCGTTCCACCTACTCGGCTCCGTGGGCGTCTCAGCTGGGCGCTGGCCGGGGAGCCACTCTGTTTTTGAAGAATCTTCTGAGGGCCTGCCCTCTGGTGGGGGCAGGTCCCGGGGGTCCCTGGGTGCTGGTGCTGGTGCTGGTGGCGCTGGCGCTCCAGCTGCGGGAGCCACTCTGTTTTTGAAGAGTCTTCTGAGGGCCTGACCCCTGGTGGGGGCAGGTCCCGGGGGGTCCCTGGGTGCTGGTGCTGGTGGTGGTGGCGCTGGCGCTCCAGCTTCGGGAGCCACTCTGTTTTTGAAGAGTCTTCTGAGGGCCTGCCCTCTGGTGGGGGGCAGGTCCCGGGGGTCCCTGGGTGCTGGTGGTGGTGGCGCTGGCCCTCCAGCTGCGGGAGCCACTCTGTTGGAGCGTCCGGACCGGTCCTGGGGTCCTGCCCGCAGCAGCACAGCCTCGCCAGACCGGTGGCCATCCTCCGGAACACTCCCCTCCATCCCCTGGCGGTGTCACGGGCCAGGCCAGGGGTCCTGGTGCCAGCAGGGGGTTGCTCGGTGGAGTTGGAGGACCCGGGCAGAGGGGCCGTGGGGCCTGCAGTAGGGACGCTGGCCGACAGGCAGCACAGCATGATGGCGGGCAGGCTGGCTCTCCTGCTGCCCACCTGCCCTGAAGGCTTGAGCTCCTCAGGCTGCTGCTGCTGCTGCTGCTGCTGCTGCTGCTGCTGCTGCTGCTGCATGCTCACAGGCCCAGAGGGGCCAGGAGCGAATGGCCGGCCGCTGACACCCACCTTGGGCCCAGAGTCAAGCTGGAGGGGATGGACAGGGACGGGCAAGGGCCCACCTGTGGCCGCCCGGGTATCTGCAGCCGCACCTGGCAGCCCGCCCCCGGGTTTTCTGGTGGCCCAGCAGGAGGTAGGTGGCCATGGCCTGGTTGAACTGGCGCGTCGCCACCGACACCCAGGTCTCCTGCAGCCCGTAGCCCAGTCCAGCATGGCCAGCAGGATGGAGGTGTCCGGGCGCTTGGGGAGCAGCTCGGCGGGAGGACTCGGGCAGCGTTCCCCATCCTGGCTCAGCCACGGGTGCCCCAGGATCTGCTGCAGCGTGGGCCTGTGCGCGGGCTCCAGGGTCAGCATCCAGGACACCAGGCTTTGCGCCTCGTCGGACAGGTGGAACGGGAGGTGGTACCTGGCCTGCAGCACCTGCTCCTTGGCCTGCGCGTAGCTGGCCGCGGTGAATCGGGATGCAGCCGGTGAGCATGAGGACCAGGAGGACACCCAGGCTCCAGACGTCCACCGCGGGGCCGTCGTAGGGCTCTTGCCGGTGCAGCTCCGGGGCCCAGTAGGCCACGGTGCCGCAGAGCAGGCCCAGCTTCTCTCCGGCCCTGAACCTGCAGGCCAGGCCGAAGTCGCACAGCTTGGCGCGGCCCGCGGCATCCAGCAGCACGTTGTCCCGCCTTCACGTCCCGGTGCGCGATGCCCTGCGCGTGGCAGTAGCCCACGGCGCTGGCCACCTGCCCGAACAGCGTGCGGGCCTCGTCCTCCCACAGGCCACGACCTCCGGGATGTGCTGGCCCAGCTGGCCCCCAGCCATGTGCTCCATCACCACGTAGGCAGTGCCGGGGGTCTGCACGATCTCCAGCAGCCGCACCACGTGCGGGTGCTCCAAGCCCTTCATGATGTCCAGCTCCGACAAGACCCAGGACAAGGTGGGCCCCGCCCCCTTCCGCAGGACTTTCACGGCCAACCTTCGTCCCCGTCAGGATTGTGTCGGGCCAGGAAGACCTTGGCAAAGCTGCCCT